>NC_069717.1:1068325-1110825 GCF_027358585.1 Pangasianodon hypophthalmus
CCTTTCTGCTCAGCATACAGGCAGCTCCATCTGAGAGATTTCTCAGTCTTTCTGATCTCGCCTTGACTTCCACGATTCCCCTTAACTGCCATTTCTTAATGATGCTTCAGACAGTGGAAATTGTGAACTGGTATCTTTTATAGCCTTCTCCTGCTTTGTAGGCATCAGTTAGCTTCATTTTCAGATCGTCAGTCAGCTGCTTAGAGGAGCTCATGACTGCTGAGTGTTAGAGCCAGGGAATTTATTACACTCTGGAATTGTTATTCCTAATGACAGTTTATGACCTAATGATTCAATTAAAGCATAGCAAGATAACTAAGTTCTGGAGTCTTTACAACTTTACAAACGTTATATTTTTTAAATAATTTTCTGCAGAGGTTGTGTTTACTTCTTTTCAATTCAGAATATGTAATTTGGACAAATCGTCATTAAGCAATTTTTTTTAATTTAGAAAATACTGGATGTTTGGAGCAGTTCTAGGTTCCTAAAAAAGTTCTGCTTTTGAAGAGAAACATGCTGTTGTGTGTGTGTGTGTGTGTGCGTGTGTGTGTGTACCTTCATCATGAGGACGATGGTGTTGAGTGTGATCATGGTCAGCACCGTGTACTCAAACGAAGGCGACACCACGAAGTGCCACAGTCGATACTGGAACGTGTGGCGGTTCTGCGGCATGTAGCGTGTTAGCGGCTTAGCACTGATCGCAAAGTCGATACACGCCCTCTGAACCACACACACACACACACACACACACACACACACACACACACACACACAGATAAGGAGACAAAGAAGAAAAAAGTGAACTAGGAGAAGACAAAAAATGAATGAAAATGTAGAATGAGGAGAACAAGAAGAAGAAGACAACAAAGACAAAAACAAAAATGAAAAGAAGAATAAAAAGTAAAAGAAGCAGAAGACAATAATTAAAAGGAAGAAGAACATAAAGAAAAAGAAACTCATTCCTATTACAGTTTATTATTATTATTATTATTATTATTATTATTATTATGATTATTAATAACACTCGACCAGAAATGCTAATGCGCCTGAAATACAGAAAATTCTGCAAAAATTCTGCAAAAACTGCATTCACAGGTTAGCGTTAAAAAACAAGTAAAATGATGCAGTAAAATAAAACATTCTGTTGAACTGAACATTAAAATTAAACATTAACACATTAATCATTAGCATAAAAATGAAGTAAAAAATGTGAGAGTAAAAGTGGAAATAAAATATACAGAAATGAAATATTTATAACGATAAAAGGATTAAAACACATAAAAACAGTAAACGTCATTATCGCTAACAACAGAAGTGATAAATTCCTCCATAAAAGCTGAATATAAAACCTTTTTTATTTTTATTACAACACACTGAAAGCGTAAAGTAATAAAAAATGATTATAATAATAATAATAATAATAATAATAATAATGAAGCAGATTCTGATTTCTGACTTTATTAGCAGTTTAGAGAGAGAGAGAGAGAGAGAACAGGTTTACTCATTTTTCCCCGTGTGAGTGTGTGTGTGTGTGTGTGTGTGTGTGTGTGTGCATGTGTGTGTGTTTTACCTCGTTCTTCTCCAGGCTGCACTCCTCCATCATCTTGTCTCCTTGCTCCTGGAAGGTGATGATGATGAGAGCGACGAAGATGTTGACGAAGAAAAACGGGAAAACCACAAAATAAATGACGTAGAAGATGGACATCTCCATCCGGTTCCCTCGACTCGGACCCTGATCCTCATCCGTCACGTCCACCGAGTGCTGGAGAACCCTGCGTACCACACACACACACACACACACACACACACACACACAACAGTGTGTTAATTCAGTACGGTTTATAATAAATTATTTATTTATAAACACGTTATTTAGGACAGAGGATCGGACACGGTGCTGAAACCAGCAAAACACCTGTAGATCGGATATCAGAGGAAAAAAGAATTCATTTAATCCGATCTGGTAACAAACGGAAAAGACGGGAATTGGATTTGAAAAGTTTGGGAAATGTAAATGTTTAGATAGAAAGAGATTTTTATTGGTAGAATTGATTTTTATTATGTTTATACCTTATACTTTATTAAATTTATTAGATTTGAAGTTTTGTGGACGTCGTGTTTTAAAGCTGTTTATTTTTTCCCTGTATTTTATTTTAAAGTGCTTCATTTTAAAGTTTATTATTTACTAAAGAACATGAAATATATTCATGTAATTCAAAAATTCTAATATAAAAATATAATAATATAATAATACATGTTCTTTACTTTATGAAAAATGATCATATTATTTATTGTATTAATATAATAAATAAAAGGTATTAAGGTAATAAATAATTAAAAAAATAGTCATGTTTTGTACAAACAAATACATAAATAAATATGTAATATTTAAAATAATAATAATAATAATAATAATAATAATAATACATTTTATTTTCTTTATAATAATGTATCATATTTTTATTGTATTGTATCAACATTATCGGTTGTATTAAATAAATAAATAAATAAATAAATAAGGTTTTTTAAAAAATTAGTTAAATAAATAATCATTTATTGTAAAAATATGTATTGCTCCTACTATAATAATAGTAATAATAATAATAATGACTTTTTTATTTAAAAGTATAAAAAGTATAAATACATAATGTTTTTAGGAAGCCCCGCCCTCCTTGGTTACTGTTGCTATGTCCTGAAGCTTCCAAAGGTTCATTACGGAGTGGAGAAGGAAGCAGTGAAATTTTGAAAACACTATCATTAATACATATATAAAGGCTACAATTACACACACACTCACACACACACTCACACACACACACACACACACACACACACACACACTCACACACACACTCACACACACACACACTCTTACTGAGGCCAGCCTTCTCCTGTAGAGACGGTGAAGAGTGTGAGTAACGCCCAGATCACGTTATCGTAGTGAAACTCGTGTCTCTTCCACTCGCGCTTCTTCACCTCCTTCTTATCTTTGTTGTAGTCGATGTAGTAACCCCTGATACACACACACACACACACACACACACACACACACACACGCACACACACACCAGTTAATACAGGTTACAGCAGGAAGTTATTGATATTTGATAGTTATTGAATTGATATTTCAGTAAGGATTAAAAAGCTAAAGCATGACATTATCTTATTTCCACGTGAAAGTCACGTGTTTCGTGTGTGTTTTGTGTGTGTTTCGCGTGTCTTTTGCATGTTTTGCGTGTGTTTCGAGTGTGTTTTGTGTGTGTTTCGCGTGTCTTTTGCATGTTTTGCGTGTGTTTCGAGTGTGTTTTTTGTGTGTGTTGTGTGTGTGCTTTGTATGTGTGTTTTTTTCTTTTGTGTGTGTTTCGTGTGTTTCGTGTGTTTTGCGTGTGTTTTGTGTGTGTTTTGTGTGTGTTTTGCATGTGTTTCGAGTGTGTTTTGTGTGTTTTGTGTGTGTTTTGTGTGTGTTTTGCGTGTGTTTTGTGTGTGTTTTGCGTGTGTTTTGAGTGTGTTTTTTGTGTGTGTTGTGTGTGTGCTTTGTATGTGTGTTTTTTTCTTTTGTGTGTGTTTCGTGTGTGTTTCGTGTGTGTTTCGTGTGTTTTGCGTGTGTTTCGCGTGTGTTTTGCGTGTGTTTCGCGTGTGTTTCGTGTGTGTTTCGCATGTGTTTTGCGTGTGTGTGTGTGTGTGTGTGTTACACGTACTGACAGTCTTTCTCCGTGTCCTTGGAGCCGTCGCTGCAGTAGAAGAACTTGCCCTTGAAGAGCTGCACGGCGATGACGGCGAAGATGAACATGAAGAGCTTATAGACGATGAGGATGTTAAAGACGTTCTTCAGAGACGTGACCACGCAATCAAACACCGCCTGGAGACACACACGCACACACAGAAGCACACACACACACACACAGAAGCACACACACACACACACACACACACACATCAGTGGTACAAAAAAATAATACAATAAATATATTAATGAATATTTTTCTTTATATTAACGTTATATCATTTGTTTTTGTTTTTGTTTCTTACAGATATGTCTTTAATTGTTTCTTTTATTATTTATTTCTTTATTTATAGACCTTTACTGATTTATTTATTCATTTCTATACGTTTTTATAATATTTAAAATGTTTTTTCACTTTTCTCTGCTTCTCTTATCCTCGTGAATTTTTTCCTGATGTTCTGTTTCTCATCGTGGCTTTGTGTTTGTAATAACAATTTACAATTTTAAATGTATGGAAATAATTTAATAATAAATATAAAATAAATAAATATATATATTATACAAATAATTTTTATTTTCAAAAAATTTCATTAATTTTTATTTATTTTTTTATTTATTTATTATATTTTAATTAATTTCCTGTTTTTTAAAAAAACAAATTATTTTTATTTAACAATGATCTATTTCTTAATTTATTTATCCTCTATTCTTATTTATTTGTTTGTTTATTTATTTATTTATTTATATTGATATATATGATTTTTTGTGTGATTTTGTTGTTGTGTTTGTGTGTTATTGTGGCTTTGTGTTTATAACATAATTTGTTTAATTATTTAAATTTACTGATATGAAGAATTGATTTATTTATTATTATTTATTTGTTTGTTTGTTTCATTTGTTATTTTAAAAATGTGCTTGCTTGATTTTATTTCTTTCTTTATGTGATTATTTATTTATGCATTTATTTATTTAAATATTATGATTTTTAAAATGTCAATTTCATTTATTCATTTTAATTTAATTCGTTTATTTTATGATGACTGTGTTTTATTTTGTATTTTTTTCTGCATGTGACATCACCAGGCCACCAGCTTCAGTGTGTTGACTCCGCCCACTCGTCCTTACGGAGTACACGCTCCGCCCACTTCCTGCCATCCACCTGATCCTAATAAACCCCACCCCTTTTCCTGCACAGTGCCCGCCCCAGTCCCCACAGGCCACGCCCCCTTTTTGCTCACCTTTAGTTTAGGAAGTCGCTTGATGGTCTTCAGGGGCCGGAGAACTCGCAGCACTCGCAGAGACTTGATGGTTTTAATGTCTCTACCTTTATTATTCCTGCAGGACACACACACACACACACACACACACAATCACACACACACACACGCACATGATCACACACACACACGATCACACACACACACACACACACACACACACACGATCACATACACACAATCACACAGTCAGGATTCATAAAGCTCCCTCTTAAAGTGTGACACACACACACACACACGATCACACACACACGATCACACACACACACACGATCACACACAATCACACACACGCAGGATTCATAAACCTCCCTCTTAAAGTGTGACACACACACACACGATCACACACACACGATCACACACACACACGATCACACACACGATCACACAGTCAGGATTCATAAAGCTCCCTCTTAAAGTGTGACACACACACACACATACACACACACATGATCACACACACACACACACGATCACACCCACTCAGGATTCATAAAGCTCCCTCTTAAAGTGTGACACACACACACACACACGATCACACACACACGATCACACACACACACACGATCACACACAATCACACACACGCAGGATTCATAAACCTCCCTCTTAAAGTGTGACACACACACACACGATCACACACACACGATCACACACACACACGATCACACACACGATCACACAGTCAGGATTCATAAAGCTCCCTCTTAAAGTGTGACACACACACACACATACACACACACATGATCACACACACACACACACACGATCACACCCACTCAGGATTCATAAAGCTCCCTCTTAAAGTGTGACACACACACACACACACATACACACACACACGAGATCACACACAATCTCACACACACACACTCAGAATTCATAAAGCTCCCTCTTATAGTGTGACACACACACACATGTACACACACATACACGATCACACACACACACACACACACATACACGATCACACACACACACAAACACATACACGATCACACACACACACTCAGGATTCATAAAGTTCCTTCTTATAGTGTGACACACACACACATCATTACACACTCTGTATTTATGAATTTCAAAAATGTAGGAAAATTGTGAAACACACACACACACACATACACACACACACACACACACACACACACACACACATACACACACACACACACACACACACACACAGATGTAGGAAGTGTGTTTTTACCCCAGTACATTCCTGGCAGAAGAAGGGGGAGGAGCCACAATCCCACAGGAACCAACCAACCAACAGACAAACAAACAAATAAACAAACAAACAAACACATAAACAAACATAAACAACCCGGAAACACACCAGAGCTCTGAGTGTGTGCAGTGTGTGAGTGTGTGAGCCGAACACACACACACAGTGTACACGTAAAAAAACACATTACACACACGTGTAACATTTATCCAGCTTTAGCTATTCACGAACAAGGAACGATTGTTTACGATCTGTTTACAAAACACGGTGAAATTAAAATGAAAAATTATAATAATATTATACCGTATATTACTCAGCTGTTTGTACAGAAACCCAGTGCAAAGAAAATTTTAGTTAAAATTTAATAAAGAAACAAAATATTATGCTTCAAATTTGACTGCAATGCGACAGCATGACCTAAAGCTCCGATATAAATACGTTTATTTACAAACAATTCTTAATTATTAATAAAAAAACAGTGAACAATGGTACTGAGTGATACGATTCTCCTGACTTTGCGTTAAACCGGTTACACAGTGGCCAGTAATGTTGCATAGAAATAAAAATATATTTTATTTTGATGAATTCTAGTCTAAGAAGAGCTAAAGCACCTTATGGAGCGTTCTCGGCTAATAATTAATAAACACTAACAGTGAAGCCTCACTTGTTCTACAAGAACATTAGAGAAATGAAGGGGTTGTGCAGAGCTGCAGTGTTTATTTCAACCGTTCAACAAATATTAATCTTCATAAAATCCTCAGTCACACTCCACATACTCCATAAATCCAGCTGAAATATTAATCAACTCTTTAGAGTCACACACGATTTAAAAAACGTCGCTATTTGACGAATATAAGCCGATGTTCTGTTGATTTTCTCGTCTTTCTAGCTGTTGCGTAATCGTGTTTCAGCGTGTTCACTGCCTCATTTATTACCTAGTGGTCAAAAACTGGAACTGCAACAAGCGCTAATAAAACAGAGACCCATAAGGGCAGGACTGACGCTGCCCCATGCTCAGGGGCGGAGCAGAGAACAGGATGACAGGGTTGCCAGATTGGTGTCGTTTAAAATCACTCCACGGTCCCCAAGATCTTATTTTATAACAAATAATCAGAATAAAGTCTAATACATTTCTGCAAAAAAAAAAAGGCAAAGTGTAAGTGCAGACAGTGTGCGTACGATGTACAGAACAATTTCTATTGTTAGATATACAGTACTGTGCAAAAGTCTTGGCACTCTATTTTTTTTTTTTAGTACAAACTTTGTTATAGATGTTTATTTTCTGACTTCTACATTATTGATTCAGTACAAAAACATTTTAGATTCCGAACATTAGTTTTCCAGCACAGAATGAAATGTTACAGAAAAATGTTTGTATGTCAGTAAAGAAAGCAGCAGATTCCATAAGAGACACTTTTCAGATAAAAACATAATGAAGGCTGCTGGGTTTCGCTGCAGAAATAAGAAGCGAGTCGACAGTCAAAGTCTCCAGAAGAACTGTGGCTGCTTCTGCAAGATGCTCAGTAACACTTCCAGCTCATTTCCTTATAAAACTGCACACACTGCACCTCAGATACTGCTTTATTTATTTAAAGTGAAGGATCGTCACATTAAATACTGACTTTGTTTCATTTATTACTGTTTGCTGCTCTTTATAGGATTTATTTTAATGTAGAAACATTTAATTTCATTATTTTTGAAGGCGTCTTTACTCTACAGCATTTCTTTACATGTGCCTGAGACTTTTGCACAGAACTGTATCATAAAGATTAGGAGAGGAGAAAAAGGGGGATTATGGAGTGGATGATGTCCGTACATCAGAAATGCGTGCGCACCACAGTGACCTTGTTTCCCTACACGAAGGCTGAGAAAAAGAAGAAAAAATAAAATGTGTCTAATCTTTCAGGTCTTTTGTGTGGATTTTGAGATGCGTTTTGGCCAGAAATGTGTGTTGAAACCTGGCAACCCTGATTAATGATATTAACCTCGAACACAGTTGAAGGTCTGTCTAAAACCCCTCAAACTGAGCCGCTAGACTGTTCGCTGGACGACTGTGTTGTCGATTCTCTCAACTGTTTATTACAGTATAACTCTAAAAACTCAATAGATAGTAGCCTGTAGCATGAGATAAGTGTGATAGCATCTCAACTCCATTTTGTTTGAGGCTACGTCATGATTAATGTCGTCCCGCAACACCAAAATCTATGGCCATGAGCCGCTGCTGGTCTAACTTCTGTGTGTTAATAAACAGTGTAGTTGGTAAGTGTTTTGTGTGTGTGTGTGTGTGTGTGTGTGTGTGTGTGTAACAGCAGCACACACTCACGTGAGAGCAAACGCCACCAGCGCTCCAACCACAACGATGAAATCCAGAATGTTCCACAGATCACGGAAATAAGAGCCATCATGAAGGATCAGGCCCTGCTCGATCATCTGCACACACACACACACACACACGTTTTATTCATCTACTCACGTTATATCTACACTATTCTACTGCACACACACTCACACTGCTGCAGTGCGCTTAGAGTTACTCAAAAAAACCAGCACCAACAGATTTACACATACTGCATGAGCTGAAATGGCAAGTTCTGATAGTAAACATTAAAGGTTACTCAGTTAAGGTGAGTAAGAGTGGGTTAGTAAAAGTTAAATATTACTCAGACCTACTCAGAGTTAGTAAAAGTTACATGTTACATTACTCAAAGTTACGCAGTAAGTGTTAAATAGATGCTCAGTGTTAGTAAACATTAAATATTACATAGAACTTACTCAAAACAAAGAAGTTACTCAAAACTAGTACAGGTTAAATATTACTCAGTGTTACTCAAAACTAGTACAGGTTAAATATTACTCAGACTTACTCAGGGTTAGTAAAAGTTAAAATATTACTCAGACTTACTCAGGGATAATAAAAGTTGAATATTATTCAGAGACACTCAGACTTAGTATGGGTTAAATATTACTCTCTGATTTATCCAGTAAAAGTTAAGTATTACTCAAAGTTACTGAGTAACCAGAGTTACTCAGGGTTAGTAAAAGTTAATTATTACTCAGTTACTCAGGGTTAGTAAAAGTTAGTTATTTAGGGATTGGTCAGGTCATCGAGTTCTGATTGCTCAGGCTTTAGGATTTATTTAGATTTATTTAGATTTCCAGGAAAAATATCAGACACATTTCGACAAAAACTCACATCCGACTCCGTTACAGCTTTTAATATCTTCGCCTACACACAGTTTATAATAATCCACACAGTACGAGAGGAAACTCACTCACCTTAATTATCATTTCAAATGTGAAAACTCCAGTGAACACATAATCAAAGTAACGCAGCACCTGTTGGAGGCAACATCACAAAGCAGCATAAATATGAGTTACAGCCTACAAACACGCTGAACAAAGCCCATCGGTAGTCTCTGGACATTAACGCTGTTCGCTTCGTTTGCTGCAATAATGAAATGAAACGAATAGCCGACATTAGCACGCTAAATATAACCCCAACTCTGATTCTGTCTTAGCGCTGCTCTGGTTCATTTAATCCAGAGGATAATTTGCCTCCACAAAGCCATGATGAAGCTTAATACATTTTTCTGCTGGTCTGAATGTTTAATGATGGATTCTTCAATAAAAAGGGCTGACTCATGTTATGTAGTTAGTGGACTCGGATGTTTTGACCCGACTGTACAATACGTCTAGCTTTAAATATAAATACGATAATAAAAGTTTTACTTTATTCCAGTCTGAGTTTGTGGCCACTGGATCTTCAGCCGCCAGAGCGATACTGCTCGCAGCGATGACCAACAGGATGCACATTTCAAAATAACGCAGATTAACGACATAATGACACGCCCTGCGGATCCTGAGCAACCGACAGGAACACACACACACACACACAGAGAGAGAGAGAGAGAGAGAGAGAGAGAGAGAGAGAGAGAGAGGTTAAATCGTTTCGGAACAAACTGTTCAATATTAATTCTGTCCTGAATGTACCGAGCTCTTACGGATTGTGGGGTTTGAAGATGAACATGCTGTCTGGGGGAGTTCTCGAACGATTCGCTGCTTCCTCGTCTTCCTTCTCAGATTTTGAGGCCTCCAGATCTTTATTATTTGCTGCAGCACAAAAGAATCTCACAATCAGCTACCATGATAATCCATTTTATTCCTTTAAATGGCCTCCTAAAACTCATAAAACTCACAGGATACATAAAAATATATTACTTCCTTAAAAATAAATGAAATAACACATGTAGCAAAACCCAAAGTGACCTTCTCCCATTACTGTCCCTCAGTAACCTTTTACCTTCACTAAGTAAGGCTAGTCAGGGTAAAAGGTTACTCAGGGATAGTAAAGGTACAGGTTACTCAGAGATAGTAAAGGTAAAGGTTACTCAGGGATAGTAAAGGTAAAGGTTACTCAGGGATAGTAAAGGTAAAGGTTACTCAGAGATAGTAAAGGTAAAGGTTACTCAGGGTTAGTAAAGGTAAAGGTTACTCAGAGATAGTAAAGGTAAAGGTTACTCAGAGATAGTAAAGGTAAAGGTTACTCAGAGATAGTAAAGGTAAAGGTTACTCAGGGATAGTAAAGGTAAAGGTTACTCAGAGATAGTAAAGGTAAAGGTTACTCAGGGATAGTAAAGGTAAAGGTTACTCAGGGATAGTAAAGGTAAAGGTTACTCAGAGATAGTAAAGGTAAAGGTTACTCAGGGTTAGTAAAGGTAAAGGTTACTCAGAGATAGTAAAGGTAAAGGTTACTCAGAGATAGTAAAGGTAAAGGTTACTCAGAGATAGTAAAGGTAAAGGTTACTCAGGGATAGTAAAGGTAAAGGTTACTCAGAGATAGTAAAGGTAAAGGTTACTCAGGGATAGTAAAGGTAAAGGTTACTCAGGGATAGTAAAGGTAAAGGTTACTCAGGGATAGTAAAGGTAAAGGTTACTCAGAGATAGTAAAGGTAAAGGTTACTCAGGGATAGTAAAGGTAAAGGTTACTCAGGGTTAGTAAAGGTAAAGGTTACTCAGAGATAGTAAAGGTAAAGGTTACTCAGAGATAGTAAAGGTAAAGGTTACTCAGAGATAGTAAAGGTAAAGGTTACTCAGGGATAGTAAAGGTAAAGGTTACTCAGAGATAGTAAAGGTAAAGATTACTCAGAGATAGTAAAGGTAAAGGTTACTCAGGGATAGTAAAGGTAAAGGTTACTCAGAGATAGTAAAGGTAAAGATTACTCAGAGATAGTAAAGGTAAAGGTTACTCAGGGATGGTAAGGGTAAAAGGTTAGTCTGGGTTAGTAAGGTTAATAATAACCTGGAGTAACATTTCACCCTTTCGACTTTACCATTATGAATCCTGAGTAACTTTTTACCCTCACTAACCTGGAGTAGTCTTTTGACCTTACTAAAGTTTAACGTTACTTACTGCAAATAACCTTCACTATCCTTACTATCCCTGAGTAATCTTTACCCTGACTAACCCTGAGTAACCTTTACCTTTCCTATCCCTGGGTAACCTTTAACTTAACTAACCCCAGGGTAATCTTTACTATCCTTACTAACCCTGAGTAACCTTTTTTTCCTTTAAACCAGAGTAATATTTCATGTAACCTTTACCCTTATTAACCCTTAACACTAGCTTACCTTTTCTAACCCTTTAACCTTTAACTGATCATTACTAATCCTGCGTGTTTTAGGAAATCCTTAAAGTCACATAATACATGAAAATAACAAGAAATGTAGTTCTGAGTAACTTCAAGTGGCCCTTCCACATCACTGCCCCCTGAGTGACCTTTAACCCCAGTGTGATCTGTGTTACCTGTACGAAAGCGGCTGAAAATACAAATTATCAATATATAAATGCATTTAATATAAAACGTTTTGGACTGTTTTCTCGTACTTGTAATGGTGGAGAGCTCCAGGCCTGGTGCGGTGTCCATGTCTCCAATCACTACATTGGTGCTGAGTGACGTTTTGTCTTGGTTGTTGTTGTTTTCTCCCTCAGTAGCGGCCTTACAGGTTACTACAGACTCCAGCGTCGTGCTGTCGGTGATCTGGAGCGTGGCCGGCTCCGAGTCTGAGGCCAGATCTCTGCAGGACAAGCCCATATCCAATTCAGGATCCGTTAGCATACAAACGTCTGGTGTTCAGCAAGCCGTAATTAGGATATTCTACATGATCGTCACTGTAAGTTCACTGTGATACAGCGCTTCCGTCATCCTCGACACTGTTTTTAATAAACTCTCAGTATGTCTTATTTGTTTTTTTAATCATCGTGGTGTTGTATCAAGTATCACGACACTGATAGAGCAGAAATGAACACACAGTCTGGCTCGATTTCATAACTGTCTGACTGCCAAACTCCCAGAGACGCAGCACACTATTTCTCACACACACACACACACACACACACAGAGAGAGAGAGAGAGAGAGAGAGAAACAAATTTCTTCTGCTAAACCCTGTTGAAAAACAAAAAGGTCTCGATCATATGCTGCAAGCTATACTGCTATACTTAACACGAAATAAATAGATCAAACAGACCGTCAATTCTGGGACTGCTTTCACAAAATACGTAAAATATTAACAGATATTTCATTCAAGCAAGTCTTATATCCTGTCAGGTTAGCTAATAGCCTGCTAACACAAGACTGTGAACACATTTATGATCTGTGCATGTTAGCTACCTGGCTAAAAATGTCTGCAAATACAGGCACATACTTGAAGACTTCCATATATGGACTCAAAGACACGCCCACATCTACATCTAAAGCCTTCAAGTCACGCTCACCCAGAATTGCTCTCATGTCCATATATGGACTCAAAGACACGCCCACATCGACATCTAAAGCCTTCAAGTCACGCTTACGCAGAATTGCTCTCATGTCCATATATGGACTCAAGGACACGCCCACATCTACATCTAAAGCCTTCAAGTCACGCTCACACAGAATTGCTCTCATGTCCATATATGGACTCAAAGACACGCCCACATCTACATCTAAAGCCTTCAAGTCACGCTCACCCAGAATTGCTCTCATGTCCATATATGGACTCAAAGACACGCCCACATCGACATCTAAAGCCTTCAAGTCACGCTTACGCAGAATTGCTCTCATGTCCATATATGGACTCAAGGACACGCCCACATCTACATCTAAAGCCTTCAAGTCACGCTCACGCAGAATTGCTCTCATGTCCATATATGGACTCAAGGACACGCCCACATCTACATCTAAAGCCTTCAAGTCACGCTCACGCAGAATTGCTCTCATGTCCATATATGGACTCAAGGACACGCCTTCTTTGTTCTGTTCCTGGCAGCCAAATCTTCAAATCATGTATAAAATTCAGCAATTAAAAATACATAAATATTAAAACAGGAAACAGTAAAAATTCTCAGGATGTATTGATATATAACTTTTCATATATGCGTAATAATAATTGGGGTTAAAAGTGAAGTATATTGGAATATTTGGAAGTGTGTAATATAACGCTGTAATGTTAAATATCACAATTTATAACACTGGATTGTTGAGTTCTGGACTCTGATTGGTCAGAAGGAGTTGATTAGTTTTCTATAACAGCAGCTCTGACAGTAGTGCAGGTTTATATTAATGCTCTCGTACTAATACGTTATCGTTTCTATAGCAACAGCTCATTCTCAGGGACGTGTACGTGTATGTCACTTACGTTATAGCAGCTGTAAACAGTCGTTCCCTCACCAGCCTCGATTTTTCACCTCTTGAAGTTAATATGAAAAAAAACCGCAGCTTGTCATGTTACTGAGAAACTGTGAAGTGTAAACTCCTCACCTGTCCTCAGCGGTCCTTCCTTCTTGACCGACACCTCCATCGTTGTTGCTCTTCTTCTCCTCCTCCTCTTCCTCGCCTTCGTTTCTCGTCCTCCGTTCTCGGCTGGTGGAGCGGCTGCGCTCGTGTGCGTTCGGCTCGTCGTGCCGTTGGTGGTGTGTTTCTGAGTTTCTGTGTTTGCTGTGTTTACTGTATTTGCTGTATTTACGCGTCCCTCGTTGCCGCCGCTCTCCGTTTGGCCTCCGGACACTCAAGTGGTTTTTATCCTGAAATTCCTCCGAGGCGTTTCCGGGTAACTGGGCGTTATCCATGTTCTGCTCTTCTTTCGCCGGGTCTAGAGGATCCAGGAGCTCCAGAGTGGTGCTGATGTCTGTGTGTGTGTGCGCGGTGTTCCGGTGCAGATCTTTGGTGTTTGACTGTTCGGATTCGGGAGGATCCGGCAGCGGGATGGAGACGTTCTGCTCCTCCATGGACGGCTCCAGAGACTCCAGAGGGTCGAGAGCGGAGCTGATCTCTGGCGAGGGCGGGATCTCGGTGGAGTGCGCGAGTTTCCGATGGTGGCACACGGACGAGCCGTAGAGGACTTCTCGGCTGGACGTTTGGCGATGGCGCCGGAGCTGGCTGGTCCTCTGCTCCCACACGGACATGGTCAGACGCCGGCGTCTTTCTCTCCTGGACATGAAAGAGCGAGAGGGATTGAGTGGAGGAGCGTCGCTGAAACTGTCCGACTCCTCCAGAGAGAAAGCCGTGCGGCCGCGGTGGATCAGCACGCGCTTCCTGTACAGATACGGCCGTCTCCTCCGCCTGCCAGAGGAAAAACAGACAGGAAACGATGGTCAGCATGGAGAAGTCACAATCCTACACTCCAAATCTCTCTCATTATAATCACTCTATTTACTCTTCCTGTGTGCTTAAGTCAAGTTTAAAAGAATGACAGTGGTGCTAATGGTGTTCTTTTTTACACTATGAGCCATAAAACCCTTTCTAAAAGTGACCCATAATATTTAAACCCAATTCTGTTCTGTTTCTCTCAGAGGAATTTCAGGACACATTGTAGAAAGGGTCATGTGATCTGATGCTGTAAGACCCAGAGGGTTAAAATCATCAGGATGGAAATGAAATTAAAATTTAAAAAAACAAGGCAATATACAAGAATCTGTTTAAGATGGAATAATAATTTAAGCATTAAAATTACCAGAAAACAAACAAATAACTAAATAAATCAATCAATCCAAGCTAATGTTAAAGCAATAATCAGATTTGAAAGTGACAGTGAGGTGAAAGATTTGAGAATCAGAATCAACAGAGTGAACAGACTGAGTTTACTTACTGGCGCTTGAACTCTTGTTTGGTCCGTTTAATCAACGAGCGATTGGTTTGAAAACAAGACATTAGTGCTTTCTGAACAAAGACAAAAACACACCCAGTGCAACACAGTCCAAAACGTGTTCGAGTGTTTATCTCAACATGTTCTCATTCATAAATCTCCACTCTGAAAGTCTAAACGCAGCACCGAGAACTTTTTCATCAGTTACCAAATTATTACTTTTATTATTCGTACCGCACTCAGACTGCTGGACTCGACTGTCTTTAAACCAAATCGTAATTTTTCCTTTATTTTTCAGAAAGATTCCTGCAGCTCGAAGGCTAAAGTGGGCGGGAACATAAGCAGTGTCGTGTGTCAATCATTTTTTTGCATCAACCAATTCATTATTTATTAGCCTCCGCAACATTTTCAGCAGCGAGCAGATTAAGCCGTATGTGTGCACCTTCGTTAATCGAGATAGATGATCTATTAAAGTCATAACAAGATAACAAGATAACGAGATAACGAGACGCTTGAATAGAACGAATGTAGATTAAAAAAGTCACGTACTATACACTTCTGATTGGCTGAAATAATTTGTCTAACTTTAACCATAAATGACTGACTGATGCACCCAATGATTGACAGCGCACCTGCAGTTTTATACACTTAATTGCTAAGCCCCGCCCCCTCAGGTTTGATTTATAGTTGTTAAGCTCCACCCCCTCTGGTTTTATCCATAGCTGAGATTCAGACTTTCATTGACAAGGTTTTGTCCATTTTAAATCTCTTTAAGACTACATCTTTAACCTTAAAGTCCCCGTTTCGTGGCTTTTAGTGTGAATACGTTAGGATTAAGGTTATCTATAAGCTAGCGTGCTCCAAAACAATGACATTTAGAAGAGATGCATTCAAATTTACAGTCTCTTTACCACCAATACGGATCAACAGTTTTGATGACATCATTCTGCACTTCAGCTTGTCATCAGATTTTCTGTCCAATCAAATGCTCTCTAGAATCTGAAGTGTCCCGCCTCCAACATTATAAAAATCACCTTGCCAAAGCTGTTGAGCGAGAGAGATCATATCAGCAAGCATGGGTTGTGAGGTAAGCTAAACGCTATTGGCTGCTTTAAAAGGGGGAGGGGCCAGTCGATATGCCCCGCCCTCTCTTGCGGTTTCAGTGTCAACACATTGAATTACGCTGCGCATTTCAAGGCATTATATGGGGACTTTAAGTCAAAAAGTGTGCTACATCACGTAGAACGATATGAGCAATGTATGAGAAATGTAGCTTCGACTTTCTCCATTTTCCCGTTCCTTTTTTTAGTTTTTGCTCTCCCTTATCAACCAGAGAGGGCGAAGGCTAACACGTCCACGATGCAGCGTAACACACTCAGAGGAAAGCGCTATCTACCCTCTTCCGCATACATGAGCTCACAGACGCCCACGATTGGCTAGTTTCGCTGTGATTGACAGGGGAGACAGAGTATGCCCCTCCCACTCAGAGAGCACAGCCAGTTTTACTCGAACTCGCGATCACCTGACGCAATTCGTTTGCATATTTGTACAATTTTTTCCTTTTTTCTTGCTGAATTTGGACGTAACGGTTTTGTTATTTTGGTCTGTGTGACTGGGCAGCCAAAGCATCACATGACAACAGGATGGTAGCAGCATTAGATCAGGAGCAACATGTACAATAATCTGAATTTCTTTGACATGTTAAAGACAATAGAAGAAAACATGGAACAGATATAAGACATTTATAAATGGAATCCATACGCAGAAGCATTAACACATACACACACACACACACACACACACACACAAACACACACAGAAAACAAGAGAAAGCATCCTGCATCATTTTCTCTTCTTTGCTAACGCAGTGCAAGCCATGTCATCCGTGTGTCGTGCTAAATCGAGGAAGCATGCGCTCTTTTTGTTGTTTTTTTTTTTCCAGTCGTTTTTCTCGAGCAGGTTCAGACATGCAGGATCCAAACGGCACTCGTGCAAAAAAAATAAATAAATAAAATTTTTAAAAGATTCGACCTTTCAGATCGCCGCTGCATTCTCAAGTCAGTGACAAGATGCAACCAAAGTTCACATTCCTCACATTCCTCGCATTCCTCACATTCCTCGCATTCCCCTCTCCCGACCCCGTGACCCGGTGCCATTCGGACCGAACCGATGTGTTCTGACGGAGAGGGCCAAAGCATCAAAGCTGCTCAAATACCACAACTCCACATTACAAAACAACAACAACAGCCTTTTCTCCTCGCACATTTGGTCACTGTGAGAAAACGAATTTCTCCGGTTAGCACATGCTCATGAGGTAAAATTACAGTCATGCAGTGCTTCCTTTCCCACAAGCATGCGTGTGTGTGTGTGTGTGTGTGTGTGTGTGTGAGACAATGCACACCTATTACTCCGTTTGCCAAGTCTGAATCATGATCCTTTTGATTAGATTCATAACTAAATGAACCAAATAGAAAATAAAAACGTTGTCTGAGGTGCATGTAGAGCGGAACACACCTGAGTGTGAGCGATGTGTTCTCACCTGACTAAAGAACCGCACCGAGGAGGAGAACACGGCAGGGTTCCGTTCAGAAGAACCCGCAGATCCACCATTAGCATCACATTTATATCCATTTCCATTTCCTCATAATCCTGTTCTACCACGATTAACCAGATTTCGGATTTTGTTTTGGTTCTGATTCAGCTCTCTTTCACTCACTCACACACACACACACACACACACACACACACACACACACACAGTGTTTAGTGTTTGAACAGAACCCTGCTGTGTTCTCCTCCTCGATGTGGTTCTTTAGGCAGGTCCAGACTTAAGGCTCACACTCGAGTCCGAGAGCGTCTGAGCGATGTGGTCTCGGTCCGCTTCCAAATGAACTCTATAGAATAAGTGATTCGACTCTGAATCGACTCTGAATCAACTCGACTGCAGAAACTGAATCAAACACGACGTGTGTTTTGGATTGCAGTGTTTTTTTTAGATGATAAACTGAGCCAAAGCACAGAGCTGTAGCTCTGCTATGTGACGAACAAAAAGAGAAAATAAACTAAACTCTGGCTGTGATACATAAAACATTTTACACTCTTTATTTTTATAATTGTTTAATCATTTATTTAGCTCTGAATCCGTGTTCTTCGTGTTCATACGATTTTTTTTTTAGATTTCTATGTTCACTTTGCTAAACGTTTGTATAACCATAATTCTGATTAATGAACGGAAGACTTTTATGAGGACGTGTATCTTAGACACTTTTTTATTTTATTGGTTTTTTTTGGTTCGCTTAATTACATGAAATCATCTAAATGAATCAAATGAATCAAAAGAATCAATTTCACTCTGATTCGGACTCGACAAACAGACTAATGCGTGTGAAAGTAAGAAGTGTCCTGGTTTTCCATCTACATAAAGAGCGAAAGCTTGTTTTATCTAGCACTCAGGGCCTGATTTACTGAAGCTTTGTGTAAAGTGTGAAAAAAAACCACGTGCAAACTTGAAAAACTTCCGCAAAAAAAGGTGCTGAGCAAAACAGAACTTATTTGTTTGCACGTTTGCTTTAATTAATGTAAAATTTGACGTGTTTCTACCTAAAGTAGTAAAATAGTGGGCGGAGTCACTGCAGATCGATTAATTTAGCACCAGAAAAAATGTTGAGAATGGCGACTGTGTGAGCAAATTAATGCATCTGATGAGCATTTGAGACACTTTTTTTTTCCAATCAGTACAAAAAAGTGTTCCAGCCGAAGATTTTACTTTAAAAAAACTCAAAAAGGGTGAAAGAAACTTAAAGAATTGAGCCTGAGGTGAATTTGTTGATCACATTGTGAGACTGTGGAGGATTCTGGTGTGAAGTTGAAGCTGGAGGAAGCAGACGATTTAAAAGAACGACTTCGAAAGGAGTCGAATGTTACGTTAAAATGTAAATTGCGCATGTTATTCTAACGTTTATGTGCTACCTAGTTCAGTTTTATTTTCTGATCCAAGATTAAATATTTCTTCAGCGTCAGATTAGCAAAACTCTAACAACAGATTAACAACATTTCCTATTAAATGGATCCAAACAGAAATATAGAAAGATCGTAACCTGACAATCGACGAATCGTAATCCACACCATCTCCATAGCGATTAACACCTCGGCTAATACGTCTACAAAACCGCTGAAGGAAATCCGTGGCTATTTTAAACAGCATGAACGTCCCGATTTCTAACATAAATATATCCCTGTGTTCTTCAGCGTATTTCATTCAATAACTCAGCGACAGTCGGGATAACTGAACACACTAGCAGACGATGTTGGGGTTAGTCGTGTTAGTTAGCAGGATGAGAACAAGCCGGGCTGCACTCCGTCCACTTACTCTGAGGAAATGAAGGACGACATCGGGCCGACCTCTTTCGCCTTCTGCAGCGCGTGTTTCTGATTAAACGCTTCCTCTTCCTCCTCTTCATCCTGCACAGTGACAAGAAATGAGATTGTGTAATAAGGACACAATACAAATGTGCTGTGATCCTGAATTGGTTAACATTTCTTCTTTTATAGGTCACGTGACAGCACCAGAGGTCAAACTTCAGACTCCAGACAGATTAGAGTCAAGATCAGGGCACGAGAACGTCTCGTAAACTATATATAATATAATAATCCCCAAATAATTCAATCCTTTTGATAAAATGCAGAATATTTCATTTTCAGGTTGAAGATCACAGACGTCGTTACCTTGGTGAGCTCTTGAGCGTTGGCTAAATTGTCTACAGCGATAGCCAAGAAGACGTTGAGAAGTGTGTCTGACAGTCAGGTTAAGGGTTTGGGAGAAAGAAAGAAAAAACGAGCACACTTTAAAGTATTAAACGTGATCTTACACTTCAAAAGGAATGTAAAAGCAGAACGTTTACATTCATTCATCCAGGATAGATCTCTGAGGAACACCAACACAGGAAGTGTGAAAACGGCAGATCACACATTGCTCTAATAAAACACTGAGTGACTGAGTGTGTGGTGTGATGAAGCGGAGTCACTGCTCCCACTCTGGAGTTGATTATTTTCCTATAACAGCACGTCCCTGAGTGTTTTATTCCTCTTACACCACAGCAATCTGACAACGATGACGCTTTATCATTTATTAAAGAACGACACGTCATACTTTTTATGTTTATAGTCACATTTAAAGTTCTGTGAAATGAGTTAGTTCCTGTTGTCACTTACGTTATAGCAGCTACAATCAGTCGTTCCCTCTCCAGCCCTTTTTCTCTCTCAAAAACGCAGCTTCTTATGTTACCGAGAAACCGCAAAGAAGCGTAAACTCCTCCGTCCTGAAGATGACGGAAAACTTATAGCGCTTAAAGTAACACTATAATACAGCATTTGCCAAATTTCTTATACAAGATTCTACGTTTAACTCATGAGACAAAAGATACAGTTTCCAAACAACGTGAGGACGATGAAGTAAATGGAAGACCACATTCCCGACTTCACTCCTCCCTGAGAGCGAATCCCGTTGTACATCACTTCGTTCCAGTCCTCTCCTGTAAGGATCTGGAAGCACGACACAACACAGAAAGAAATTACAAAACATAAATGATCGAAGTGTTAAAACTGAAATCGTTAAAGGAGCATTAGACAAGACTGCAGCTGTAGTGATTAAAGAGGTGAAGTACAACAACACGGGGACGTTTTTGGTTTTTTTTCACCCATTCCTGCTGATACACAGCTCTGTGCAAAAGTCTTATGTACATGTAAAGAAATGCTGTAGAGTAAAGACGCCTTCAGAAATAATGAAATTAAATGTTTCTACATTTAAAAAATCCTATAAAGAGCAGTAAACAGTAATAAATGAAACAAAGTCAGTATTTAATGTGACGATCCTTCACTTTAAATAAATAAAGCAGTATCTGAGGTGCAGTGTGTGCAGTTTTATAAGGAAATGAGCTGGAAGTGTTACTGAGCATCTTGCAGAAGCAGCCACAGTTCTTCTGGAGACTTTGACTGTCGACTCGCTTCTTATTTCTGCAGCGAAACCCAGCAGCCTTCATTATGTTTTTATCTGAAAAGTGTCTCTTATGGAATCTGCTGCTTTCTTTACTGACATACAAACATTTTTCTGTAACATTTCATTCTGTGCTGGAAAACTAATGTTTGGAATCGAAAATGTTTTTGTACTGAATCAATAATGTAGAAGTCAGAAACTAAACATCTATAACAAAGTTTGTACTAAAAAAAACCACAGTACTGTACATAAAGCCACGCCCCCTGAATCTACGGTAGCTGGTGGAGTTCAGTTAGCGGGGTGATTGTGTTTATTTACAGATTTTACAGTGTTTACGTATCTTACCAGGAGGATCGTCACTAATTCTGAGTCTAGCTTCAGCTCCTTCACTAGTAATAAATTACTCCATCTTGGAAATGTTTAAATATTTATTCTTGTTTTGCTGCGTTTCTTGTCAGTGAGTTTTTTAGAAGCTTTTTTTTTTGCTCACAGTAAAAGTATCTGCGCTGAGCGCTCTGAAGAGACTGAAATGGGGGCGGAGTGAAGGGGAATTGGGGGCGTGTCTATGAAAAGACAAGCGTAAACACAGGCATGTAGTCTGGTCTGGACTGCAGGTTTGTTATAATATTGTACGAGTAAGAAATGGGAAAAAAATTATTGCACCTTTAATGCTTTAATTCAGTTGTTAGAGAAAAGAATCTGACCGATCAATAACAGTACATTCGCAGAAGAACGCGGGATCACGGCCGAGTAACAAATACGGAAGCGTTAAGGGTCAGAAGTAGATTTCACACCACAGTGTGTTTGCGTCGTACCTGAAACACGGTCATTATGGCAGCTGGAAACGTATCAAAGTTAGTAGGAGTGTATTCTTCAAAGATGAACCTGCAGGAAAAAAATGAGAAAATGAATTCATTTCTCTCTCTGAACGAAATGCTTTTTCATTACGTCACTTATTGCCCTGTTTTGTGTCTTTCATTTTTATACCTGTACGTCCAAAACGTTCTTTCCCCAGCACTATTTCACCTCTTTCAGCATTTTTTGGTCAGTAAATTATTAGTAAAATTTCATTTGGTTTTATATCCTGCCATCAGAGACATAGTGTAATGCTAAAGTGTGTGTGTGTGTGTGTGTGTGTGTGTTTGGGGATTTTAATTTAATAAGGATACACACACACACAGTGGGATGGTTATTATTATCAACCTTTTATTTTATAAGTTTATTTATCAGTTACTCTAAAAAAAACAGATGTAAATGTAAAGCAGAGGACTCGCCTTCCGCCGAACAGCTGCATGCCCAGCAGAGCAAAAACCACGATGAAGAGGAAGAGGAGGAAGAGCAAACTGATGATGGACTTCATGGAGTTCATCAACGACACGACCAGGTTCCTCAGAGACGCCCAGTACCTGCAAAAGCAGAAAATATTCACACCTCGGAGGACCGTTTATATCCGAGTGCTCCTCAATCACACGTAACTGAGACACGCCTCCGTTTTAAACTCCGCCCACTCCGCACAAAAACACATAAATCTCACGGGCTCACGAAAATTTCAGCTCTTTAGTTCTCTAAACATTTCCAAAAGTTAGCGATGTTTTCTTCTCTCGAGGATTAGCGTTCATTACTTCACTGAAATCTGATTGTCGCCCCGCCCATACTGTGATCATTACAGAGACACGTGTCGAATTTAATCAGGATTTCTTCTTTGTTTGTTTGTTTGTTTGTTTGTTTGTTTGTTTGGACTCTCACTTGGTGATCTTGAAGATCCTCAGCAGTCGGAGCGCACGCAGGACGCTGATCCCGAAACTCATTCCCGGTCTGAAGAAACTCCAGATCACCTCAAAGATACTGCCAACGATCACCTGCACAACATCCGAGTGGATTAATGTGCAGTCACAGCTTATAATCACACACACACAGACACACACACACACACGCAAAACATCAGCGGACATTTTATAAAGTCAGCAGTGTGAGATTTTGATGCGACTCACTCCAAAGTCGAAGCAGTTAAAGGAGGAGTGGAAGTAAAGTCGAGGCCCGAGACCGTACATCTTCAGGAACATCTCCGTCAGAAACAGACCCAGGAACAGAAACTCTGCGTAATCTACAGCACGCACACACACACACACACACACACACACACATTAACCACTGGCATGAGCCGTGAACATCTTAGTTACAGGCTGGGAGAAATATACGAAAAATAATGTAAATAATATTAATAAAATTAATAATAAATAAAGTTTATTATATTTACTAATATACCAAAGATAATAATTCACTGCTGATTTATTTTTTTTATATTACTGTTAATCTACTATATTAATATTATATTTATATTATTTTATATCCACAAATATTATTAACATTATAATATTCATATTATTATTATTGCTGTTATTACTGAATTAATTCATTTTTTAAAAAATGCAGGAAAAAAGTCACAATGAACAATAAACTAATAATCCTGGTGGTTTTTTTTATTTATATTTACACCTACTGACCTAAATTCAGTTTATTATTATTATCATTGTGCTAGATTTCATGGCCTGTTAAAGTTAACCAATACAGTAAAAAAAAGTTACTTTTATTATTAATTTTCTATTTTTTTATTAATTTATTATTATCATTTAGACAAACACAGACAGTTGGTCATTTTTGTTGCACTTCAGCTGTAATTATTGATGTATTAGTGATGAAGAGTCTGTGTGTGATTCTGTGGATTCAGGGTTGTGTATACAGCAGTGTGTGTGTGTGTGTGTGTGTGTGAGTGTGTGTGTGTCGTACAGAGGAAGGTGGAGAGCCACTCGGGCTGGTTGTGATGAACGATGGCCACGCAGATGGTGTTTAAGGCCACGAGGCCCAGCACGGTCCAGTAGAAGGTGTGTGTCTTCACCATGCGGCGGACGGAGATACGCAACATCCTCTCTTTCCTCCGGAAATACGCCGCGGGCCCTCGCTTTACGCTGCGGATACTCGCCCTGTTCATCGGCCCACCTGAGAGAGACAGAGAATAAATAAACACAAGAATAAATAAATAAATAAGCCTCAAAAATAAGAATAACAGGAAGTGCTTTATAACATACAAAAAGGAACAAATAAATAATTAATTAAACATGAATAATCTTCATAAATCTACATATAAATAACAGAAAGTTCTTTTTTTATTAAAATGATTTAATTAACACTGTTTTATTAATAATGCTCTCTCCTAAAGCCCTAAAGACCTGACTAACACCTCTTACAATCTATTTTTACACCAAATATCACGTTTATTTCACAGTAATGTATTTATAAAATTATTTTTAAAAAAAATGAATTGCTTGTGTAATTAAAGGCATAAATTTGTTCGTATTTTTATGACACAGCATATTTAAGTATAATAAAAGTGCATTTATTTGTGAGGATTTTCTATTAAATGTATTTAACGCCACTGTAAGAGCCTCGACATGTGGATGTGATGGAATTCGGTGAAGGTTAAAGGTGAAGTGTGTGTGTGTGTGTGTGTGTGTAGTGTTTACCGACAGAAGCGATGTCCACACACTGCTCTTCAGGACCGTGTCGGATGGTGTCCACTCCCCTCCTCTTTATCGTGGTGGCTCTCTTTAACACTGAGAACAGCGAGAGATTATTCTCGAACCCGGTGACGTAATAACAGTAACCCGGTAAACAGCCACGTTAAAGTTAAACTCCAGCTAATAACTCCAACTGCGTAACTTATTACTACTACGTTACATCATTTATTTGTCCTTTTTGGTCAGTCCATGGCTCCCCAGCTGCCAATGTAGCAACACAGCTAGTGACTAGTACTGATTCCCAATGTCACAGAGCTACGCAGCAACAGGTGACTAGTAACGATTTTCTCAACGTTGCAAAGTTACGTTACCACAATGTGACTAGTAACCATTCACAATGTCACAGAGTTACAGTGCCACGATGTAACTAGTACTGTTTCACAACATCAGAGAGTTACAGTGCAGCAACATAACTATTTTTACCGATTCACAGTAACACAAAAATTACCTTCCCACAATGTGACTAGTAAAGATTGTCAATATTGACAAGTTACATTACAGTTATGCTGCAGTGTTATGGTACAGAGTTACGTTCCAGTGTGATGTCGCGGAGTTACATTGAGGCGTTACATTACAGAGTTGCAGAGTGGTGCTGTGTTACAGAGTTACACTGCAGAGTTACATTGAGTTACATTGAGTTGGTATGTTACATAGTTACACTGCAGAGTTACGTTGTGGAGTTACATTGCAAAGTTACATTGAGGGGTTACATTATTGAGTTGCAGAGTGGTGTTACGTTGCAGACTTACTTTGGGGAGATACATTGTGAAGTTACATTGAGGTGTTACATTATAGAGCTGCGGAGTGGTGTTATGTTACAGAGTTACGTTGTGGAGTTACATTGTGAAGTTACATTGAGGTGTTACAGAGATGCGGAGTGGTGTTATGTTACAGAGTTACACTGCAGAGTTACATTAAGGTGTTATGTTACAGAGTTACACTGCAGAGTTACATTAAGGTGTTATGTTACAGAGTTACACTGCAGAGTTACATTAAGGTGTTATGTTACAGAGTTACACTGCAGAGTTACATTAAGGTGTTATGTTACAGAGTTACACTGCAGAGTTACGCTGCTATGACGTATCTAGGATTTTCACTTCTCTAGTTGTCACAATATAAGTAGTTACACTGCTATGATGAAACGCTGTGGCAACGTAAAGACAACGTCATTTGTTTATTTGGAAACTCCTCCCTGAAACACATTAAACATGTTTATATTGAAATATTTCCGGTGTGTTAAGAGATTCTGGTGCTCGATGCTGTGTTTTCATTATTCCTGTGAGATGTTAGTGGTTGTGTGTTGTGTGTGTGTGTGTGTATGTCACAGCGGGACAGTGTTATTGTTATTGTTACTGCATTTACAATGGAGTTTAATAAAAGGAAAGAATTACTGAACACAGACTCACCGTCCAGAGCTGAAGGACCCGAGTTCTTATTCTCCTCTGCCAGCATCACTTCCTCTGGAACACACACACACACACACACACACACACACACACACACACAGAAGATTTCTGGATGGTTCCATCATTATTTAACACACACTCCTAAAGGGAGAGAAGTGTGTGTGTGTGTGTGTGTGTGTGTGTGTGTGTGTGTGTGTGTGTGGTGATGATCACCTGCTCGGTCAATCCAAGCTCGATATCCGTTCAGTTCTCTTTCGATCTGCTGCTGACGTCTGAGCTTCATAAAAGCTCTCCTGTTCTCCACACGCTCTCTCTCCTTAGCAAACTCTCTACACACACACACACACACACACACACACACACACACACACACAGAGTAATGAAATACATATACACACTGGATCACACACATCATCATACAACACAAACAGACAACATGAAGAACATACACTACAACCCCTCACCCATTTCATACACACACACACACTCACACACACACACACACACTCACACACACACATACACACACACACACACACACACACACACACACACTCACCCGGACAGAACTCCCAGCACCAGGTTGAGCACGAAGAAGGAGCCGATGATGATGAGGGGGATGAAGTACAGCCAGTTCCACGTTGGACCTAAAGCATCGTTGGCCTGAACACACACACACACACACACATACACACACACACACACACTCGGTTTCTGATTGATCTGTGCTGTGTGTGGTGTTGTGTGTTCGGTGGTGAGTAAGTGAACTGACGTTGTACAGGACGGTGGTCCAGCCCTCCATGGTGATACACTGGAACACGGTGAGCACGGCGAACAGGATGTTGTCGAACTGCGTGATTCCGTCGTTCGGCCCGATCCACGATCCGTTACAGCTGTATTTATACGGACACAGACGATCTCCACACGGAAACTCCGCCTCCCAATCCGGAACCGTCTCGTTCTCTACAGTACAGGACACACGGGACACTGTTAAATAAATCCTGACACTTCTGGAGACAGAAATAAAGAAAGAAACAAAGAAAAAAGAGAATGATAGATAGATAGATAGATAGATAGATAGATAGATAGATAGATAGATAGATAGATAGAAAACAAAAAAACAAAAATTAGAGAGAAAAGTATTGAACTAAGAAGAAAGAAAGAAAAAATAAAATAAAGAACAAATTAAAATGGAAACCAAAAAAGCCATAAATAAAAAGTTTTATAAGAAAGAAAGAAGGAAAGAAAGAAAGAAAGAAAGAAAGAAAGAAAGAAAGAATGAGAGAAATTAAAGTATTGAACCAAAGGATGAAAGAAAGACAAAATGAAAACAAAACAAGAAAAAAGGTAATGAATGAGAAAAACATTTAAAAGCAAGAACATGAGAGTGAAAGATAACAAACCAAGGAAAACATTCATGAGAGAAAAAAGGATTGAACAAAAGAAAGAAAGAAAGAAAGACAGAAAGAAAGAAAGAAAGAAAGAAAACTTATGTGTGGTTTTTTTATCATTTTAAAACGAAGCTTGGAAGGAAGTAGCCGAGATCACTGGTGACTCTTGTGAGTGTGTGTAGCTATTACAGTTAGCTCGCTTTGCTAATTGAAGCCACGTAGCTACGAAGCCGAGCGCGTAACGAGCGTGCAACACGTACATCATACAACCGGTTTTCACACTGATAAGTGCGTTATATGTGATTAATTTGTGTTTAACTAGTTAGCTTGAGAAGTTATATATAGCTACTACTGTTTCACATCGGAACGAAAAAAAAAAATAACACTGAACAGGCCACACCCACAAGCGACAAACAATAAGCGACACGAGCGACTCGTCACCTGCTAGCGTGAACATACGAATAAAGTTGATTTTAAAATCAATGTTTTTCTTCATAAGTATCAGAATGAGTAAGGGGCGTGGCCTAAAGTCTGAAGGCGGAGCTTGTAGGTGTGTTGAATGATTATATTGTCTCAAATTTAATTTTTTTTATTTGATTTGTTTTGCTATTTTATGAAACCATTTACGTGTTTATGACGCTAAACTGGTAGCTACAGACGTGCAACAAATTTCATACGAACATTTCTTAGATGATTGAATACATTTGCGGTAACATTATGTAGCTTTGAGAGAAAGAGAGAGAGTGTTTTTGTGTGTGTGTGTGTGTGTGTGTGTGTGTGTTGTACCCTGTATATCTGGATCGGGGATGCAGGTCTTGTGTAGGCGGCCGCTGTAGAACTCCAGGCCGATGATGGCGAACATTAAAATGGCAAAAAATAACAACAAGCCGATCTGCAGCAGAGGAACCATCGCCTTCATGATGGACTTCAAAACGATCTGCAGACCTTCACACACACACACACACACACACACACACACACACACACACGCACACACACAGAGGACAGTTATTTTAATAATTTTCTAACATTAGTACATGATGTTTGCTCGAAAAACGTACTTGGAATTCCTGACACCAGTTTGAGGGGCCGCAGAACCCGAACAGCTCGTAACGTCCTCAGATCAACCGGGATGTTCATATGAGCTTCTGCAGTGGCCAGGATCCTGCACACACACACACACACACACACACACACACACACACAGTTACAAAGCATATCACAGTTAAGGTTGGTGCTATATTTATATCATCTTCATCAGCATCATTTTCATGATCATCATCTTCTTCATTATCATCATCATGATCATCATCATCTTCATCATCATCATCTTCTTCATTATCATCATCATGATCATCATCATCTTCATCATCTTCTTCTTCTTCATCACAGTTGACTGTACTTCCTGTATTTGAGGAAGTCTGTGATCGGATCAGAAACACACGTTCATGTCGGTTCTGTTTTTAGAGCCGTGTGAAGGTGTCAGACATCTCAACTACAACCTGAAACCATGAATTAAAATAGAAATCAGACGGAAATAAATCACTGCTGATTCTCACTGAGAAAACAAACACACAGCGACTCTGACGTCTTGCACAAACTGTAAACTGTCCTGAGCGCCGTACAGCAGGCTCACTGATTGGTGGAGAGCGGGTATGTTCTGACCAATCAGAGCGGAGCTTCATCTGTCAGTTACGTCACAGAGTTACGTTTATTCATTGTTAAATCTGTTAGAGATTCAGAACCAGTTCTGTCTTTCTTCCTTCCTTCTATTTTCCCTTCTTCCTTCCTCTTCCTTTACACTGCTTATTTTCTTTTTCCCTTCTTCTATTTCTCTTTCTTTCCCTTCTTTTTTCGTTCCTTCATACCATCTTCTTTCCTTCCTTCTTTCTGTTTTTTTCTGTCTTTCTCTTCATTTTCCTTCCTTCCTTACTTTCTCTTCCTTTTCCTGTTTTCCCCTCTTTTCTTTCTTTCTTTCTTTCTTTCTGTAGTGACAAATTTCCACCACTGGTGGGCCGCATCCTCTTTTCTGTCTTAGTGTATTATGGTAATTAATCACCAAGAGCTCAGGGGCAGATACACTGATCACACACACACACACACACACACACACACATACACACACACACACACACCATTGTGACAGATGGTGTATGAATGATTGAAAGAGCAGAAGATCAATTATTCATCAGAGCTAAAGAGCACACACACTGAGCTAATTGTCAAAGACCTAAAGCAAAAATAAACGACAAATAAAGGGTTAATGATGTTTAATGAAGGAATCGCACACACACACACACACACACACACACACACACACACACACACACACTCTCACACACACACACTCACACACACTCACACACACACACTCACACACTCTCACACACACACACACTCACACACACACACACACACTCACACACACTCACACATACTCACACACTCTCACACTCTCACACACACACACACTCACACACACTCACACACACACTCACACACTCACACATACTCACACACTCACACACACTCACACACACACTCACACACACACTCACACACACACTCACACACACACACACACTCTCACACACACTCACACACTCTCGCACACTCACACACACTCTCGCACACTCACACATTCTCACACAAAGTATTCACACACACACACACAGCTCTACGTGATGCTTTATTAATACTCAGAGGAAATCGTTCGGAAATGTTTCGGCTTTTCCTCTCCTCGCTGAATTTGATATTACGTCACTTTCTAATCATTGATCTCATTAAAGGTACTCATTAGTGGCCAAAAATAAATTGCACACAGCTGTCCTAAGCAGTTAATCAGCGAAGAAATGTTTGTAGTGTGAAGCTGTGATGATTTCGGCATGCAGTTTTCACAACTCTGTGATTATAATTAACTCTCAGGATGAAGATGTGTCGTCCGTCAGCGGAGGTAAAAACGCACGGAGCTCTGCTGCGGCGCTGGCATTTACACTCGCTGCTTCCTTCACGTCTCCCTCAGCCCCGCCCCCTGCTGCGAGACGCTTCACGCTGTCAGACACCACACATCATCATCAGGAGAGAAGAGCAGCACCGCCCATCATCACCTCGCAATCCGCACACACACACACACACACACACACAGACTCCACGCCGCAGAGAGAGAACACACTCCATCATCTGACCATCATGGCCTCGGATCAATCTTCTGAAACGTTCAAATATCGTGGAGAAAAGAATAGTGTAATGTCTCATGGATGAGTGCAGAATGAAAATAATAAACGAGTGAATCTCTCTATTTAAACACTTCTCCTAAGTGACTCACGAGAATCGTTCTGTTTGAACAACTCTCTTCCGTTACTCCGGAGAACTGCCTGGCTCACTCGCTTTATTCCTTCTTTTCTCTTTCCTTAGTTTCTCTTCCATTTCCTTCACACTTTCTTTTTTTCTTCTTTTATTTTTCTTCCTTTTTCGTTCCTTCATTCCATCTTCTTTCTTCTCCTTCCTACTTTTCCTTCTTTCCTTTTTCCTCTTCCTTTTCCTTCTTTATTTTCTTCCTTCTTACTATTCTTTCTTTCTTTCTTTCTTTTCCTTATCCTGTTTTCCCTCTCTCGCTTCCTTCCTTCCTTCCTTTTCTTTCTTTCTTTCTTTCTTTCCTCTGGAAGATGGACAGTGTAAGTGTGGGTCAGTTATGGTTCGTCACTCGTGTGATATCTGAGAGCAGCATTCCTTACTTTCTTTTTTTCTTCTTTTATTTCTTTTCCTTTTTTGTTAGTTTATTCTGTCTTCTTTCTTCTCCTTCCCTTTTTTATTTCTTTCCTTCCTTCCTTTCCTTTTTCTCTTCCTTTTCCTTCTTTATTTTCCTCCTTCTTACTTTTTTTTTCGTTTTCCTTCCTTCCTTCTTCCTTCCTTTCTTTTTCTTTCTTTCTTGTCCTCTTCCTGTTTTCCCTCCCTTCCTCAGTCTTTTTCTGTCTTTCTTTCCTCTGGAAGATGGACAGGGTAAGTGTGGGTCGGTTATGGTTCGTCACTCGTGTGATATCTGAGAGCAGCGCTCCTTATGTTTGCTGGAGCTGAAGTGGGCGAGTGTTGAAGTAAGCGAGCTCAGGCTGAATCCAAACCCAGCACTAAACACCGCCCACTGAGCCAGATGAAAGAGCTAAGTGCTAAGTGCTAAGTGTGGGCTGCCACCAGGCCTTCACTCATTTCCAGCTTTCCAGCATTACAGCATTCCAACTTTAAAACAGCATTCCAACTTTATAACAGCATTCCAACTTTAAAACAGCATTCCAACTTTATAACAGCATTCCAACTTTAAAACAGCATTCCAACTTTATAACAGCATTCCAACTTTAAAACAGCATTCCAACTTTATAACAGCATTCCAACTTTAAAACAGCATTCCAACTTTATAACAGCATTCCAACTTTAAAACAGCATTCCAACTTTATAACAGCATTCCAACTTTAAAACAGCATTCCAACTTTATAACAGCATTCCAACTTTAAAACAGCATTCCAACTTTAAAACAGCATTCCAACTTTAAAACAGCATTCCAACTTTAAAACAGCATTCCAACTTTATTCAACTCGCACACAACCAGAATGAACACAACAGTAAAAGACTCAAGGTTCAAGATCTTTATTGTCATATGTACTTTAGTACAATGAAATTCTCATGTTGTTTTTTCCTCGCGAGAAAGACGGGGTAGAAGGGCAACAAACAATAAATGACAAAGACAATAAAAATACAAAACATATCCAATCAGGATAAAACACCCATCACAAGGTAGAAACTGTAGTGATTTCACTTAATGAACTCAAAAGACTCTCTATTCACCGTGACAGAGAGCAACAATGCATCTTTCAGCAGGACAATCCAGAGGAGATGGGAGATTACTAATGCGAGATGGAAGGAAGGGGGCGGGGCTTTCAGGGTGTCAGCTAATATACAACTCAAGTGTTCAAAATACAACTGTTCAACTGTCAATCATTCCAGATTCACATGTCGATTGGCTCATCTGCCGTTTCACTGGAAGGGAAAGAGAAGACGTTTTGCATCATTTTGAATGATAACTCGTAGCAGAATGTCAGAATGCCGAGCTCTTACACAAAATGCGTAAAAACTGGTAGGTCTTGCAGCATTAAATCAGGAAATAAAATCACCTCACAATCCGCAGAATGACACACAGCAATAAAGAGACAGAGAGAGAGAGAGAGAGAGAGAGAGAAGCATTAGCAAAGCAGAAGCCGAGATCTCACAGTGGATCCTCAGGAGCTATTATTGTACGAGTGCAATAATTCAGTCGATGACACTCACACACGAGGACACAGACACCTCGCCCTGAGGCTTGTGACTCAACTAGAACACAAGGCAAAGGTTTTAGTAACTGTTACAGCACACAGAGAGCACTATTATCATCCTCACGAATGAAAGGCCTCACCTGACCACTTCAGCCTCACCTGAGCATCCTGAGATTACCCAGATGCTCGAGCGGCAGACAGCTATTCACTGTGCAGCAAATAGATCTTATCTAAATGTCGAAACAGAGAGGGACAGAGACAGAAAGTCACCCCGAGGCAGGAAGACGCTCCAGTGAAAGGTGCAGAACAGGCCGATAATCACCGCTTCCACCCTGACACGGTAATAACAGGCTGTGTAAAGGTAGCACCGCTTTCGGCCATGGGATCTTAAATAGACACACCAAACACACCATAACCAGCCTGGAGCAACCAGAAGCACATGACTGAGAAAGATCCAAGAGGATGAATCAGAGTCAGAGTCAGAAATAACAGCAAAGTATCACAAAAAGAAGAAAACAAAGCAAAAGCAAGTTCAGAAGAAAAGAAAGCATAGATGAACTACAAGGCTTAGAGCTGTAAGACATCAAGAGTTGGACTTTGCAAACACATAGAGATACAGCAGGATATATATATATATAGAGAAGAGCTGACCTCTGCTTCAACAGGTAGCTGGCAAGGTAAAGGCTTTGCAGCACTGATGTGATGCTCACATTATAACCATTGCTATCATCCATCCAAACAACCAGGTACACAACTGTGCCTGGGGATCTAGAGGGCTCATAAGGTATAGGCAGGTTATATTCAGGCTAATCATTCACAGTCAAGAGGAAGAAGAGAAGGAGCATGACTGCCATCAGCTCCACCACTATGGGAGGAACACTGAACATGTTTTACCAGAGAATGACAGAAAGTGGTATGAAGATGGCCAATAATCGTAGGGCTGAACTTGGTAAAGTCAGAATTGTAGGTTCTTCACGGACAGCCAGACCACGGACAACCAGTTGAACCTTAACACGGACTGATCCAAACTGTCTGGTCCAAATCAATCCCTTTTCATCTGTACCAACAGAATCCAATTCAACTCAACACCACCCAGGCAAATCCATAAACCCAATCCATCTCAATGTAGTTTAATCAGACTCATCATCCATTCATCACTGCCTAACCTATTCAGACATGACCCAACCCAATCCAACACAAACCAGTTCAACCCAAAACACCCCAAAATGGCAACAAAACAGCCCAACCCATCCCAAATCCATCTAGTCAAACTTAGAAAATGGCACCAAACTGGCCCAATATAAACAAACATGACCCAATCAACCCCAAAACTGCTTCATCTAAACCAATACATCCCAATACAAACCAAAACCAGCTAGTCAAACCCAATGTGGCAACAATATGGCCCAATCTAAACAAATCCAACCCAATACAAACCCGATACTGCTAGACTCAATCCAATCTGACCTAGTCCATCCCAGTGCAGTTTAATTAATCCCAACATAGCCCAATCTATTCAACACTGTCCAATCTATCCCAACACGACCAAACGTGACTCAACACAGCTTGATCCAAACCAATACAGCTGAATACAACAACACCATCCAGTCAAACGGAATATGGCCTAAAATGGCAACCAGATGGTCTGATCTACATAAACACAGCCCGATCTAACCCAGCACCAACCTAGCACTGCTTTATCCAAACCAACATGTACCAGTCAAAAATAACACAAACCTGTTGAACCCGAAACACCCCAAAATCACAACAAAATGGCCAAGTCGAACCCAACACAGCCCAATCCATTCAACATTGTCCAATCTATTCCAACAAATCTGAGTCCGTAATGCTTGATCCCAATCAATACGGCCCAATCCAACTCAACACACTCCAGGCAAACGCAAACCCGGCCTAAAAGACAAACGAATTGCCACAATCTAAACAAACATGTCCCAATCCAAACCAACACTGCTTCATCCAAACCAGCATGGCCCAATACACCACAACACCGTCCAGTCCAACACAAAATTACCTAAAATGGCACCAAAATGGCCCAATCTAAACAAACATGGCCCAACCCAATACAGCTTGATACAAATCAATATGGCCCAATCCATCTCATGCAGTTTAATTAAACCCAACAAAGTCCAAATGATTCTAATGATCTATCGCAACATGGTCTAATCCAAACCAACACAGTTTGGTCCAAACCAATACGGCCCAATACAAACCAACAGCATCCATTCAAACACAAATTGACCCATAATGACAACAAATTAGCCCAAATCTACATAAACACAGCCCAATCCAGCCTAATACTATTCCACCAATCCAGTATGGCCCAATACAACCCAACACAATCCCGTTAACCTGAAACACCACAACATGACCACAAAATGGCCCAGTCTTTGCAAACATGCTCCAATCCAACACAGCACCATCCAGGCAAACACAAAATGGAAAAAATGTCTATCCCAACATGGCCCAGTACAACCCAACACCATGTAGTCTACATCTAGATGACTCAAACTTGGTTCAATCTAAAAAAAAATAAAAAAAACATGACCCAATCCAATTCAACACTGCTTCATGCAAAGTAATACACCCAATACAACACAACACGACCCAGTCAAACACAAAATGACCTAAAATGGCACCGACCTGGCCCAGTGTGACCCAATACAGCTTGATTCGAACACATACAGCTCAATACAACCCAATATCATCCAGTCGAACCCAAAACAACCCAATATCTACACAAACATGGTCTAATTCTACCAGCATGGCCTGATCTGATCAAACTGCCCAACTGACTCCACACCATCTAATCTAGCCTCATCTAGCTGAATCCAAGAACTACTTACTTAAAATGTGAACACTGTCTATAGTTTATTAAAAACACACTGACAGCTCACAGAGGAAAAGGTACGGTACATCAAACTTGGTACTTAAGGTCCAATTAGCTAAAGGTACAACAACAAATGTTTGAAAGTACCATCTCAGTGATGGGTCTGAACCATAAAACCTTAGTTTAGTCATTTTTCTAAGAGTGTAGGGTGGGAATGGACGGCAGGGACTGAAAAGCTCGTTAAATGTCCTTAACAGTCCGTCCTGTCTCGCTGATTTGTGGCTAAATGCACCAGCGGTGGTAATAAGCAGCGCAAACGCAGCTGGACACGGAGTCCTACTGTTTCTAACACAGGGAAATGTAGAAAAGAAATCAAACGCTCGTGAACGCTGCTCACTGATTTCCACAGAGACATATTACTCCCTAATATAAAGCATAAAAACAAAACAAAACAGCGCATTCAGATATATTTCTAAATTTTAATCTACAGAAATATTATAAGCTGTGCTCTAAATCGTGTCTAAGATTGTCTAGGCTTCTCCAGATTTTATTATTTGCATTATTTTTATAATCATGTTATTTTTACATTCCTTTTACATTACATTACGTTCCTTTATATTGTTTAAATGATTATACTTTGATTCTATTGTTTTACAAAGTTTTATGTTAAATATATATATTTTTATTTTACATGGTTATTATTTTCTTTTTTTGTGTCACTGTTGTAATATATGGTATATTTTTATTTGCCTGTTTAACCATAACTATATATTGAAGTTATTATTATTATTATTATTATATTTCTAACAGTTCTGTAAATAATAATCATAAAATATAGTTACCTTAAAGGTGATTATTATTATTATTATTATTATTATTAATCATTACATGATTCCACTTTCACCTTTTTGCTGATGTATAAACAAAACACGCATACACACACACACACACACATATATATATATATAAATATACATATATATATATATATATATATATATATATATATATATATATATATATGTATATATATGTGTGTGTAATTAGGAAAGTCTAACACTCAGCAGTTACAGCATCTCTTAATTTTGCAGAAATTAAAATTCACAGTAGAAGTACAATGTAATCTCAGGAGCATATGTTTTAAATTATCACGTTTTTTGTTGTTGTTTTGAAAAGCCAGTTTTTTGGCTCAGGTTTATCGGTGATGAGTGGAGGCTGAGCTGCCGCATCATTTCTGCCGTTTCTTTGTTCCTTGGCTCGGCTTTATTTGCCATCTGTGTTGTCAGGAGGCAGAAACGCACAATGATGCGCTGCCATGGAAACAGGTTGTCTGGAGCGCAACCCTGAGAAACCCATCCTGCTCTCGCTCAGTGGATCCTCTGGAGCTAATGCAAACTGTGGACATATTCTCCTGACACACACACACACACACACACACACGTCCTGCAGCATATGACTGGGCTAGAAAACATGACACTCGGAGTGAGACCGCTACAGAAAGGCTTAGACAGGCGAATAACCAAATCATTTTCTCCAGCTTTCTATAGGACCTGAAGGAAAACACCTCATCAGTGAGCACTTCACCTGATTATCACTCCACACCAGAGAGAACGTGTTACACAACGACATCATCTGGAGAAACACAGATCGTTTAGCTTTATTACCCGTTAACAGCTAATGACATTCCACATTTGACCTGAACGACGCACACGACTGAGGCCTTCAAACGCCATTTGTTAAAAACCTCGTGTGCATCCGTCAAACCAACACTATTTTATGTAAACGACGTCTGTAAGGGGCGGTCCTTTGGGTCGCTGGCCCTCCCAAAACTAAAGCTGGGAGGGCAAGGCCCCTCCCCAAATCCCCTGAAATTAATTCAGTATCATAACAAAAATATAAAGCATAACAACCTAAAAAATAATCAGTAATAATTTATTCCTTGAGTCTCATTCACGCCACTAACCCTCAGTTTTTTCCCTGGATTAATGACATTAATTTAAAAAAGAGTGTGCATTAACAGTGTTAGCTAGTTAGTTAACCCCTAACTCAACAAGTCAACAAACTAGTCAACAAACAAGTCACATGACATTTGTCCCGTAACTTCACCTCAGCAGATCCAGACGTAAACGCGGCTAAAAGTCTGCCATCGTAGACTTCGTCCTCATGACAGTATCGAAACTAAACACTTCAGAAGATTGTGGTCTCTGAATCACAAAAACTCACTGCACGAGGATGAGGATGAAACTCGCAGCAGCGTTAACGAGGCGCTTCAGGATTGGACACTCATTTTATTCTTCTAATGTTTTGCCCCGCCCCCTCCAAATGTTTAACGCAGTCCGCACCCATGGTCATTTATACGTTACGTATTTTTTATTTGATATTATGAATGTCAGCTCTCTTTGCACTGTTGCTGGGCCGGTTAACTGCGTTACACCTCTTTATTTTTACATTTTTTTCAATTTTCACAGTAGTTTGTTTTTCGTCAGTTCTCTGCTTTACTTCATTTCAGTTTTCTGTGCAAATGCAAAATTCAAAATTCTCCACAAAGAGTCAAACATTGTGAAGATATTGTGATATAAAATTCTGGACATATCATGGAGATCTGTCTGTCCGTCTCGCTCTCTGTCTATCTGTCTTTCTCTCTATCTATCTGCCTGTCTGTCTACCTGTCTCTCACTGTCTCTTTGTCTCTATCTCTCTGTCTATCTGTCTCTCTCGCTGTCTGTCTGTCTGTCTCTCTCTCTGTCTCTCTCTGTCTCTCTCTCTGTCTCTCTCTCTCTCTCTCTCTCTTTCTCTCTGTCTCTCTCACTGTCTCTCTCTCTCTCTGTCCCTCTCTCTGTCTCTATCTCTCTCTCTCTGTCTCTTTCTCTCTCTCTCTGTCTCTCTCTCTCTGTCTCTCTCTCTCTCTGTCCCTCTCTCTGTCTCTATCTCTCTCTCTCTGTCTCTTTCTCTCTCTCTCTGTCTCTCTCTCTGTCTCTCTCTGTCTGTCTCTCTCTCTGTCTCTCTCTCTGTCTCTCTCTGTCTCTCTCTCTCTCTGTCTCTCTCTCTGTCTCTCTCTGTCTGTCTCTCTCTCTGTCTCTCTCTCTGTCTCTCTCTGTCTCTCTCTCTCTCTGTCTCTCTCTCTGTACCTCTCTCTCTGTCTCTCTCTCAATCTCTCTTTCTCTCTGTCTCTCTCTCTGTCTCTCTCTCTCTCTGTCCCTCTCTCTGTCTCTATCTCTCTCTCTCTGTCTCTTTCTCTCTCTCTCTGTCTCTCTCTCTGCCTCTCTCTGTCTCTATCTTTGTCTCTCTCTGTCTCTCTCTGTCTCTCTCTCTGTCTCTCTCTGTCCCCCTCTCTCTCTGTCTCTATCTCTGTCTCTCTGTCTCTCTCTCTCTCTCTGTCTCTCTCTCTGTCCGTCAGTGTTGTTTTTAATCAGAGCTCTGTTATATGTGATATCTCCCGGGTTTGTGGAGGTGCTGTAGGAGACAGCTGTTCTTCCACATGCTGAAAATAAAAGCGGTGTGTGATGGGAGTGATGTGTGGTGTGAGCAGACACATGTCCAAACACATCAGTCATGCTGACAGCTGATTGGCCAAGCTGTTTGATTGACAGCTGGCCTTGAGCAGAAAACACACTGGACTAACATTAGCGAGAACAGAACATGATTTAGGTTCTTGCTGTCACTTTGTGTTTAATTCTCAACTCGCTGTAACACACTACTACTCTACAACTCTACAACCCTACCACATCAAAGCTCCTGACACCACAGCGCTGCTGGATTCTGCACTCTGATTGGTCAGAAGGTGTTGATTAGTTTTCTATAACAGCAGCTCTGACAGTAGCGCAGGTTTATATTAATGAGCTCGCTCTAATATGTTATCGTTTCTGTAGCAACAGCTCATTCTCAGGGACGTGTACAGAGGACGCTCCACATAAACAGATTTTAAAAAGTGTGGAAATGATGAAGATTTCTGTAAGGATACGTTTATTTAACTCCTTAATTATGGAAGGAGTCTCCAGTGTCAGCAATAAAGCTGCAACTCAGGTGAATTAATTTGCAAACATAAACGAGTCAAATGTCTTGGCTGCTGATGAAATAAGTGACTCGCGAGAATCGTTCTGTTTGAACGACTCCCCAAGTGACTCGGGTGAATCAATTAGCAGGCATGGGCTTTGGCTAAGTGACTCAGGAGAATCATTCTTATTTAACAATTATGGAAGGAGTCTCCAGTGTCAGCGCTTTGTAACAGTCAGAGGTAAAGCTGTAAAGTTTTCTGACACTTTCAGGACAGATTCAGAGTTTAGTTTTAGAACTTCAGAGTAGTAAGAGTAACTGCACTTCCTCACACCACACTGTTGTTGATTATTTTTCTATAACAGCACGGCACACACAGTGTTTATTACTTACTTAAGTATTCAAGCTAACTGAGTTACAAAGTACAGACGTTTCCACATCACTACTGGAAATGTAGAGATTTGACAACTTGGCAATTTAAAGTTTGCTTGCGAAGTCTTGCCGTTTTAACAACGGCTTAACAACATAAAAATGGACGTCCCTTGTTGAAGTTATATAAAAAAATCTAACAAAAAAACTCCTAAACTGAATAAAATTAGAAACAGTCAAGCATTACAAATATCTGACTTTAATAGGAGATAGAGTTTTTTCACACTGTGTGTGTCACTGAGCCTTATTGTTTTTCTTGTATTTATCTCGTAGCTTGTCATGTTGAAGCTGAATTTTGATTGGCTCTCGTAGCCTGTTAGCTGTGACGTCCACCTCCGAACTCGTTTTTGACATGTTTGACACTAGTGGAGAAGCCGCAAGAACAGCAATGAGACTGCAGCGGCCATGAGACGGTGTTGTTCTGTAGAAGTGTGTGTGTGTGTGTGTGTGTGTATGTTAATTACAGTGCCTGTCTGCTAGTTCTTCAGTTCAGTTGGATCTGGCTGATGTTCTCACACTCACACTGTCTCATTATCCGCACTGACATGACTTTAAACTGAAACCGAGGCCAAACTTTCGATTCTAAAACTGTGTGTGCTGATATTTTTATCCCACGTGAAAGAGAATGTTATCAGAATGTTCTGAGGCGTATTCAAATAAGGCTGAGCTGTAATGTTTAAAGTTCGGAAAACACACTAGTCTGGCGCTGAGTTAGAATGAACTTTGTGGATTTGTGTTTGAAATGAGAAGTAATACGGACACGAGGTGGTCTGTGGAGAGGTGGCACTGGGACGCGTGGTGCAAGCTGCTGAGGAAGACCAGCTCTGTGGTGGAGAAGGAACTGGACAGTGTGGAGGAAGTGACTGAGAAGAGGATGAGAGGGATGACAGATGAAAGCTATCATGGACAATCCTTCTCATCCTCTCTGTGCTGAGCTGAGGAGCCTCAGGAGCAGGTTCAGCCTCAGATTCGTCCAGACACGAGCCTCAAGACGTCTGGGAGGCTCTTTCGTGACATCAGCCACCAGACCTCACAATGCCGCAGTACCCAGTACCTCCTATTCCACTGCCTGAGCCTCACACACACACACACACACACACACACACACTCAACAGTTAACCGGCATTCCACAGATATTGCACATGTTTATAAATACCAAGGAGATATATATATATACATATATACAGAGAGAGAGAGAGAGAGAACTCTGGCATATATACACGCAGATCTATTTTATTGTTTCTATTATTTCTATTATTTTTTTTATCTTATAGTATTTTTATTTTGCACTACTTCTGATGTATAGGTATTTATGGAAATTATTTTCTTTTCTTTGAAGTTACTCCTCCTACTTGTGCTGCTGTGTCGACTGGAATGTCCCATACAGGGGATCAATAAAGATATATCTTATCTTATCTTATCTTGTCTTGTCTTATCTCATCTTATTTTATTTTATCTTGTCTCATCTTGTCTTGCCTTATCCAGTTTTATCTTATCTTATCTTATCTTATCTTATTTTATCTTATCTCATCTTATCTCATCTTATCTTATCTTATTTTATTTTATCTTGTCTCATCTTGTCTTATCCAGTTTTATCTCATCTCATCTTGTTTTATCTTATTTTATCTTATCTTAAAGCATAAGCAAACTAAACTAGCTAGATTAACATTTTCCTCAAACGTGTTTGAAAATTACAAAGTAAAATCGTGCAGCGTTTCAACGAACATTGACCCAACGTTCAACATTGACTGGCTGTTTCTGTAGAATCGTCGTGGACCTCAATACCACACAGATTGTAAAAAAATGATGGAAACATTTGTGTTTTTCCTACAACTTAAACCGTTGCAGAAACATTGTAGGAACGTTTATACGCTCTATGTGCGCTGTTCTTCGACAATTCGGTTCTTCGACAATTCTCTTCTGTCCTATTAAGTTATTATTACTACACAATTCTCATTCTCTTCTGTGTTATTATTATTAACTAACGTTATTATTCTGACCAATCAGAATCCAGAATTCAGCAGAGGTGTGGTGTAATATTAGCTGAGCTAGCTGGTCACAACAAAGCTGTTCCGGTTAACGTGACTATTATAAATAACTGAGAGAGCTAATTACGCTGACGTGCTAATTTTACGCAGGAAGTGCGCTATTCTGGACGCAGCCCACGATTGTGTGTGTGTGTGTGTGTGTGTGTGTGTGTGTTCGGTAACGGAAAC
>NC_069717.1:1115825-1130825 GCF_027358585.1 Pangasianodon hypophthalmus
TGTCTCACTGCTTTACTCTCACTTTCACTCTCACTGTGTGCTTTTGTCTGTAAATATTTCATTCACGTTTACAGTGGAGAGATAGACGTATATCTTGCTCTCTCTGTCTCTCTCCTTCTGTCTCTCTCTTTCTCTCTGTCTCTCTCTCTCTTCTTTTCCTAACTCTATCTCTCTCTCTCTCTCTCTCTCCTTCTCTGATAAGCAGGAGGAGATCCGGCGCTCGTTAATAATTAAAGAAAACTGGAATCATATAAAATTCTCTAAGAAGCCGAGCAGCTCATCTCACTTTGTACTTAACAGTGTGAAGGAGATAAAAATAATTTGTGTGTGTGTGTGTGTGTGTGTGAGTGTGTGTGTGAGTGTGTGAGTGTGTGTGAGTGTGTGTGAGTGTGTGTCTTACACACTTTACTTTAAATCAGACTTGAACATTGAAACTCTTCAATTAGGAATGTCATTTACTTTATTATATTAAATATTTATTACAGACGCGGAGCAGGAAAATCAGTCTCACACTCAGGAGTGTTTTACTCTCTCTCGCTCTCTCTCTCTCTCTCTCACACACACACACACACACACACTCTCTCTCTCTCACACACACACACACACACACACATTTCTGTTGACAGCGGTGATCTGTATGCTAATTTTAGCACTAAGGAGAGCCTGATCCAATAAAATGACCATAATTACATTTTATTCTGGTTATGACCCATATTACGGCTTTCACTTTAATAATATTCACTGATTTCTTCAGAACTCGTTAGTTTTGGGAGGCAGAATTAGACAGAGCTGTGATAGAAATGTAGCGAGCGATATCACACAAATATCATATCACGATACACAATATGTATCACGATAAAAATATATATCCCAGGCGTCAGGAAAAGCAGATTTCTTTTCTGGGCTTTTAGTTATTTATTCATATTTACAGGTTCAACAACCAGAGGATAAAAACCTTGTTGACTTTTCTTTCACTGTGTGTGTGTGTGTGTGTGTGTGTGTGTGTGTTTAAATGTAATGTTATTCAGGATCATGTGACACACTGCGATGTAACTACAGCGCACACTACTGGTTCTGAATCACATTTAATAACATGTATGGAAGGAGTCTCCAGTGTCAGCGCTTTGTAACAGTCTGAAAGCTGTAACTTTCAGTTTTCCGCATCTTCAGGACAGAGGAGTTTACGCTTCTTTGCGGTTTCTCGCTAACAAGACAAGCTGCGTGTTAATTTATTTTTGTCTTAATAACTTGCAGAGAGAGAAAGAAGGTGAGGGAACGAGTGTTTATAGCTGCTCTAACGGAACAAACTGACTCTCTGATGTTACATAACATTAAATGTAACTATAAACTGATAAAAAGTATTACGTGTCATTATTTAATCAATAAAAATATGAAATCGTTGCTAAATTGCTGTAGTGTAAGAGGAATTAAACACTTGGGGACGTGCTGCTATTGGAAAGTAATCAACCTCAGGCAGTTAACAGTGACTCTGCTTCATCACACCAACCTGTCGTTGATTGTTATCCTGTAACAGCATGACCCTAAGAGTCTTATTCCTTATTCACATACGTTAGCTAGCACATTTTAGCCTCGTTACTTACAACCAGCATCTGCAGCATCTGCACTAGATTCGCTACGAATGTTACGATTTGACATCCGATTCACATCATACACAAAAACGACATGACAAAATCGAAGCACTTAAACGCTTACACGCTGTAGCAGAACTCACAACTGTCTGTTGTCATAGCAACTCCGTGACCATACCCCATTAAACAGCGCTAAACTCACCCGCTGAGCACCACGATGAAGTCCATGACGTTCCAGCCGTTCCTCAGGTACGATCCTTTATGGAACACGAATCCCAGAGCCACGATCTTTATCCCCGCCTCGAAACAGAACATCCCGATGAAGTAGGGCTCGGTTTTCTCCTGAACCGCAACACGACAAGAGGAAGAAGAGATCCGTCAGGGTCGTGTCCCAATCCAACATCAATCCAAATCATAATCACTTAAAATCAACGATTAATTAATCGATGAATGAATCAATAATTTATTCATCAATTAAAATACACGAATAAAGTTCAACTCTTAAGCAACCCATTCAGCAACAAGCCTCTCAGTCTGAAAATATTTTTGGACAATCATATTTTTAATTTGTCGATAGCTTTATTAATTATTTTATTATTTATTATTTATTATTTTGTCCTTTACAGCAGGAGGCGGGACCAAAATTACAGCCAATCACTTTACAGAGAAGCTGTGATTGGTCAAGAGTGAATTTCATCATCATCTATAAGAGTGATGAAATTTAGACCCATAAGAGTCAGTAAATAATATTTTGTTTGTGTGTGTGTGTGTGTGTGTGTGTGTGCGTGTGTGTGTGAAAGCCCCGTGGGACACCTGTTGTAAGCCTAATGATGTCTGTCTCATGGTTTAATTCCTGATGGGAATTCCAGAGAAAGTGTGTGTGTGTGTGTGTGTGTGTGTGTGTGTGTGTGTGTGTGTGTGTGTGACAGCAGACAGACAGCGTGTGCTACGCTGAAGGTAAAAACTGCGTTCATCATTCATATCCATGTTGATGTGAAGTGTGTGGGCGAAGGGTCACGCTGCCACTCAGCACTGAGAGATGACTCACTTACACACACACACACACACACACACAGACACACACACACACACAGTCAAAACAAGCATGTAAATTGTGAATTAAAGGGCAATCCACACATTTCTTCTCATCTTTGAGTCAGTGTTTTGAGGAGTTTGACTGAATGATGGCAGCTCTACCACACACACACACACACACACACACACACACAGCTACCAGCATGGTTCATAGCTACACCTTCTCATATTTTCATATTAGATTTATTTAAGTATTGTTTGTCTATTTTACATTATTGTTTAATATTATATCAATTTAGTATTGAATTGTATGAATGTATTGTTATTTATTATTAATCAGTAAACATTATTATTATTATTATTATTATTATTATTATCATTATTGAACACATACTAGTTAAAACTTGTAGAAGAACTTGGAGAAACACAACTTGACTCCGCCCACTATTTTACACTTGCATGTTGCATATTCGTTAAGACAAACGCACAAAGCCGATGTGTTATTTTGCGTACTTTGTGAGACGTGATCCTCAGCAGACCCTGTTACGTCACTTAGTACGTTTTTTGTGAGTGTTTATGAAGTTTTCACGTGATTTACATTCTTTTTTAAGCTTTTTTAAGTGGCAGAAGAAGTGGAGGTGACGAGAATCACGACACTGCGGTGGTGTTGCCTCGTTAACTGACAGCATGTGGGACACCCTTGCTTCACCGTGTGTGTGTGTGTGTGTGTGTGTGTGTGTGTGTGTTCTCACCAGTCTCTTTGACATAGGCGTCTTGTCCTCTCCAGGTAAATGCTGCTCCAGAGCCAAAACAATGCAGTTTGCGATGATGGTGGCTAAGATCATGTACTCGAACGGCGTGAGGGAGAGAAGTTAAGGGAAAGATAATGCATCGAAAACCAACACACATATACACACACACACACACACACACACACACACACATAAAGATCTATCTAGAGATACAGAAATGTACAGAACAGTGAATGATAGTGATGGTGTAAAGCCCCAAATTCTACATCTTCCTGCTTCATCACAGTGTTAAGGGTTTAAAATAGAAGGATGGCGTTGGTCATAAGAGATTTAAAGGTTACGCAGCAGGAAGTTAAAGGTGTAGCGTGCAGAAGTTCACACTCTTAAAATAAGAGACTGGAGTGTTTCCGTTACACTGTGACACCATCCAGAGGACAGAGCGTTAGCAGGCTTGTGTGATATATCGATATTATCATCCCTACGCGATGTTACACTGCTACGATATCCGAAACGGAACAACGGAGTACACAAGTACGAGTTATCACTCACAAATACGCAGAAAGAGCAGTCCTCTTTTTCTCCACAATAAAACTCAAGGTGAAATGATGAAATGATGAAAAGATCTCACACCACCTGGAAGCCCCGCCCCCTCTCCCGCCCCCCATCTCCCACGCTGTCAACTGAACTCGCGGGAACGCTCTCGCTTTTCCGAGAATATTTTGAGTTCACTGTTCATCTGTCCAGCTGGTAAACCTGTCTCGCCTCCCCTACACTCCTTAAACAGGGAATGATGGAAATGAATTAGAGCTCAAACACCAACACGGCACCTTCATGGAGTTTTAAATGAAGCTACATTTACATTTACAGCTGAAAGGAGTAGCGGAAGAAAAGTGTGACAGATTCAGACTGAGACAGATTAACAGTGAGACAGATTAACAGCTGGACAGATTAACAGAGAGACAGATTAACAGTGAGACAGATTGAGACTGAGACAGATTAACAGAGAGACAGATTAACAGAGAGACAGATTAACAGTGAGACAGATTAACAGAGAGACAGATTAACAGTGAGACAGATTGAGACTGAGACAGATTAACAGAGAGACAGATTAACAGTGAGACAGATTAACAGAGAGACAGATTAACAGTGAGACAGATTAACAGTGAGACAGATTAACAGTGAGACAGATTGAGACTGAGACAGATTAACAGTGAGACAGATTAACAGAGAGACAGATTAACAGTGAGACAGATTAACAGAGAGACAGATTAACAGTGAGACAGATTAACAGAGAGACAGATTAACAGTGAGACAGATTAACAGTGAGACAGATTAACAGAGAGACAGATTAACAGTGAGACAGATTGAGACTGAGACAGATTAACAGTGAGACAGATTAACAGTGAGACAGATTAACAGTGAGACAGATTAACAGAGAGACAGATTAACAACTGGACAGATTAACAGAGAGACAGATTAACAACTGGACAGATTAACAGTGAGACAGATTAACAGAGAGACAGATTAACAGTGAGACAGATGAGAACAGAGAGGCTGTTAGGATCGTCTTAAACAGCTCAGAGAGAGAGACAGACAGCACGGTATCCGTGGCAACAGGCTCTCACCCTCGCCCCCCTTCCATTATTAACGTAAATGACATCACACTGGCCTAAAAATAGAATTTGCAAAAAGATAAAAGGAAGTGTGTGTGTGTGTGTGTGTGTGTGTGTGTGTTTTAATGAGCTGCTGTTGAATATTCTAGGGCTTTACATGATGACATCATCAAAAGAACATCAGCCAGTCGGACGCATTCACACACACTCCAGTTCTCCTCCTTCATTATACGTTCTGTTTATCCACATCACAGGTTCTACACCTCACATTCACTTTACTGTGTGATTCAGGTGTGTGTGTGTGTGTGTGTGAGTGTGTGTGTGTGTGTGTGTGTGTGCACGGGTTTCTGGGTTCCATTCTGGTTTAATTATGTGCAAATTCTCACATAAACACAAAGGTATAAACACACAGGTGCATGGAAACACTTTTAGACTAAACACTTTTAAACTAAGGAACCTAGAACCGCACTGAGGATCATGAATCACGCTGCGAACTCCAATTCCAGAGCGCTACAGTATTACAGTTATTACAGTTATTACAACATCTACAACTCTGGAACCACAGTGAGGATCATAAAGCCACGCTGAGTGTTCTAGGGTCACATGAAGGACTCCAGGGCCACACAGAGTCTCTTAAAACCATACTGACGCTGAGGATTCCAGACCTGCCGTGAAGATTCCAGACCCACAGTGAAGATCTTAGATCTGCAGAGAGGATTCCAGACCTCAGTGAATATTTTAGACCCACAGCAAGGATCCCAGACCCACACTGAGGATTGCAGACCTGCAGTGAAGATCTTAGATCTGCAGCGAGGATTCTAGACCTCAGTGAAGATTTTATACCCTCAGTGAGGATTCTAGACTCACAGTGATTGTTTAAGACCCACACAGTGGCTTCCAGAATTACTGATCCATAAACTCTACATGCGCTATGGACAGCGCGCCTACACGGTTCTCATCAGAATGTGGAATCGGCTCCTTGGGTAGGCAGCTTGTTTAATCAGCACTAGCACACTTCCGAGATGAGGCACGTCTCATTGGGAACACAGCCGACAACAAATCTGAGGACATCACCTTTTCCTGCGATAGATAGCAGGTACTAAAACAGAACTGAGCACAGCTTGTGTGTGTGTGTGTGTGTGTGTGTGTGTAATTGGGAGTCCGGGGAAGGGGGGGCGGGGGGCGCGGGAGCTGATGGAGAAGCAGCTGTTCTTTTTTCTGATTCCCACCAGGGGAGCAAAAAGGGAAATTCCCCACTGAGCTCACACTCAATAATTGATCGTGTCAATCACATTAAGACCTTCCTCTGGAGAGGCGGAGCTTCATCTTAGGCCAGGAATAAAAAAAAAACACTTGAGAGAGAGAGAGAGAGAGAGAGAGAGGGACAGAGAGAGAGAGAGAGAGAGAGAGAGAGAAATTTGTTCTTATGTAACTGTGTTATTTTTGTGTGAATCTGAGGACCGCATTGGTTCAGCGCTCTATTGATTTTTTCTCTTTCCTTTTTACCTTTTGATCCTTTTCGTCTCCCTGCATCTCTATTTTTCTGTCTGCCCATGTGTGTGTGTGTGTGTGTTTGTGTGTGTGTGTGTGTGTGTGTGTGTGTGTTTGTGTGTGTGTGTGTCTCTGAGCGTGTGCCGAATTAGATCGTGTGATTCATGTTCACCGTCCTATAACAAGGTTTGAAGAAAGCAATGATGGAAAAACACACACGTGGCTGGGAGAGAAAATGAAAACACACAGAGATGCAAATGGCATTGTGTTCCTTCTCCACTGTTATTTTTAAACCCATTTCAGTGCACAGAAAGAAAGACAGAAACAGATAGAGAGAGAGAAAGAGAGAAGCAGAGAGAGAGAAGCAGAGAGAGAGACAAAGAAATAGAGAGAGAGATAGAGAGAGAGAGAGAAGAAGAGAGAGAGAGACAGAAAGAGATAGAGAGATAGATAGAAAGAGAGAGAGAGAAGCAGAGAGAGAGACACAAACACAGAGGCAGAAAGAAAGACAGAAAGAGAGAGAGACAGAAACAGAGAGAGAGACAGAAACAGAAACAGAGAGAGAGAGAGACAGAGAGAGAGAAAGAGAGAGAGAGAGAGAGAGAGAGAAGCAGAAAGAGAGACAGAAAGAGAGAGAAAGAGAGAGAGAAAGAGAGAGAGAGAGAGAGAGGCAGAAAGAGAGACAGAAAGAGAGAGAATGGAACGAACACATGAACATTGTTTGTCATCCAGTTTTTCCTCTTCAACAAAATCCATACACTCTTCTATAGAGTCGAACAGTGACTCCGCCCACTTTTCCACTTGCCTCGGTTCCGTAAATGCATCTCCCCGAATCTCCACGTTCCAGAACATTCTACACAACGACTTTAAACCGAATCAATCGGCTACGACATGAACCCTAACCTTATAGTGCAGAAACTGTGAGTGTGTTGCGACACAGATCTTCAACACTGGCCGATTGTCTCACACACACACACACACTGAGGATTCTAGAGCCACATTATTACTCTAGAACTGCACTGAGGATTCTACAACTTACTCTGTTATTCTAGAACCAGACAGTAGATTCTAGAAGAGGGTTCTAGAGCCACACTGAGGGTTCTAGAGCCACACTGAGGGTTCTGCTCATTTGGATTGTGTTTGATGTGTAATTATTGTAAATATTGTAGTTTTGCTTTCATGTTCCAATGTTTTAGCCTGTGTCTTGTCATTGGTCAGCTCTGTTTCCATGGTTACAACAACATTTCTGATAGGTGGGTTTGACTTTACGTTTGTGTGTAGCGTAATACTGCACTAACATACTACACTACACAAGCATCTGCTGTGTGTGTGTGTGTGTGTGTGTAGTTTTAGTACAGCTGTGATTTAATAAAGACTAAATTCACTTCTTACACAGATTATGTACAGAGCTGTGTGAGAACTCCAGACTCAGATAAACAGATTTTAAACCTCTAAATGATTTTGGTCAATGACCCTAAAAGAGCCCGAACAAAACACACACCTGGAAATACACCTCGAGTAAATCATATACACTAGACTGAAGACAACACACACACTTGAACAAATACACACATACCGTTAAAAACATACACTTGGATTAAATGAAATACACACTCAAGACCAACTACAGCAAAGACAACACACATCTGCTTTAAACAAAACACCCTCAGACCAAACAAAACATACAACTGCAGCAACAAAAACATGCCTGAATCAAATAAAACACACCTGAACCAAACATACTCACACACACACACACACACCTTGTCCACAAAAAAACACACAAGTGTTGTAGAAATGATGTAGGAACGTTTATAAACGCTTTTGAAACATTTTTAGAACATCCAGAAAACAATCTTACAAATCACAATAAACTCTGTCCATGGCATCATCATCATCACCATCATCATCACCATCATCATCACCATAATGATCATCATCATCATCATAACTATCATCATCATCATCATCATCATCACCATCACAACCATCACCATCATCATCACCACCATCATTACCATAATGATCATCATCATCATCATAACTATCATCATCATCATCATCATCATCACCATCACAACCATCACCACCATCATTACCATAATGATCACCATCATCATCATCATCATCATCACCATCATTACCATAATGATCATCATCATCATCACCATCATCATCACTGTCAGTCATCACCATCATCATCACCACCATCATTACCATAATGATCACCATCATCATCATCACTATCATCATCATCATCATCACCATCACAACCATCACCATCATCACCACCATCATTACCATAATGATCACCATCATCATCATAACTATCAGAGTCATCATTATCATCATTGTCATCATCACTATCAGAGTCATCACGATCACCATCACAACCATCACCATCATCATCACCATAATGACCATCTTCATCATCACAATCATCATCAGCATCACCACCATCTTCTCCCTGATGATAGACAGTAAACAGCTCACACGTGCTCATGACTCACACTGAGATGTTTGTCTTCAAGTCTCTGAGCGACAGATTGCATTTCGTTCGACGCCAGATTTATTACAGAGCCATTAACAAAACCCGACTCTCGTGTTCGGAGAAAGACGGTGATGATACGCTTCAGATTTACACACCACTCAGGGTAATTTAACATGCACACACACACACACACACACGCACACGCACACACACACACACAAAACAAGAGCTTTAAATTGACTATCTGTAAGTGTAGTTAATAAACAGAGATGTTTTATATCATTTTTTAAGCACAGATTAATGAGAAGTGGAGGTGCAGAGAGTCCTTTCACTGTAACTGCTACAGTAATAATAATAATAATAATAATAATTATAATAATAATAACATTTACACCACAGTGCAGCTGAATGATTACCTCTCCTCAGAGCTATGACGTATTTTTGTTTTGAAAAAGTGCAAATGTCACGACTGCAGTGACACACCAACATCTAACGTTTGTTTTTTCAGTCTTACTATAAAACCAACAATAGCGTTGACTTGATTATTCGTTTCTATTAATAGGTCTTTAAGCTTCGCAGTAGTTTACGTATGATAACACACATAGTCTGAGCTCACTAAAAGAAGCTTTGCAAGTGTTGTTACACGTATGATGAAGGTCGCTGATGATGTAAAACATCTCCCCGTGTCCCTGATGATGACGCACACAAACCTGTTGCTGAATGATCAGACTTCTGATTGGTGTAGAGACTGAGCAACGAAACGCAGGATTGCTTTATAGTAATAACTCACTTCTCTCTTCACAATCAAACAGCAAATAAATACAAAATCACAAACTTTGCGGGTTTATAATTCCAATAAAACAACAACAAAAGACACTTTTTACTGATAAACTGTGAAGCCATGAGTGAAATTGCAAATATGATTATTTTTACAAGATTACGCCACAAATTTCTACGACAAGATGCAACTCCTAAACGATCTTCAGCTTCAGCTTCAGCACCATGGACAGAGTCCATCATTCTCCTCTAACAGCACGTCCTCAAGTGTTTTATTCCACTTACACCAACAATTACACTTCATTATTTATTAAAGAACAACACAACATACTTTTTATCCTTTTACAGTTACCTTTAATGTTATTTACTTCCTGTTGTCACTGACGTTATAGCAGCTATAAACACTCGTTCCCTCACCAGCGTCTCTTTATTCTCTCTCTTCAAGTTAATAAGACAAAAAAATCGCAGCTTGTTCCGCATGTTACCGAGAAACCGCCAAGAAGCGTAAACTCCTCTGTCCTGAAGATGTCGGAAAATATAAAGTTACAGCTTTACCTCTGATTATTACAAAGCGCTGACACTGGAGACTCCTTCCATCAATGTTACATAATCTTACATCTTCTTACAGAAAACTTCACCATATTAATCGTTTTTTAAAAATCTGTTTATTATTACTGAAGCGTTCGCTGTTCACGTCCCTGTGAATGAGCTGTTGCTATAGAAACGATAACGTATTAGAGCGAGTGCATTAATATAAACCTGCGCTACAGTCAGAGCTGCTGTTATAGAGAATTAATCAACACCTTCTGACCAATCAGAACGCAGGATTCAGCAGCGCTGTGTTGCCACTGTAACAATGTTCATCGTTCACGTTCAGTAAAACAGCTTGTGCAGGGCAGAAGAGCTTCTTCACCTCCTGACGGATGAAGAGAGCTGTAGCAGTCGCCCGGATTAACAGCAGCTAAATGAAGCCGGTGATAAAGCTGCGTGTCACAGCGGACCATCAGCTAATGCAGTAATATCCGAGTATCATCAGTGTCTCTGGCCTTCGCTAATGACCCAGTCACACAGCTCAGGTCTGTGACGCTAACAAGGCCGTGGAATTTCCCTTATCGTATAAATAAAGTGTCTATTTATCTAACTAACTATTACACAGTTAGGCATTACTGATTCTCCAGCATGGACCATGAAAATTTCATGACTTTGTTTTCTCACTGCACAGAAGAGCTCCATCCTCTTTAGGAAGCTCTCTAGGGAACGACTCACACTCTTGAACTCTGCGATTAAACTCAATTTGGACACAAGACCTGGAGTCTCAGTAAATGTCACACTCCACCGTGAGGGTCCGACGCTCTCGAAAAAAACGTTCAGGTTAGAAACGGACCGAGATATTTCTGTAAATTCGGCTTCTCTCGGCTAAAGGCTTGTAGACGATTGTATAGAGATGGCAGCTAGGATCAGAACCGGGACGACACCAGCGAAAAACCGTGGATCAGATATCGGAGAAAAAGGAGTGAATTTGATCCTGTAACAAGTGTAAAGACTGGAAATGGGTTTTTTTTGTAACTGGAAATGTTTACATATAAAGAAAACTAGTATTATTTTGTTAGGAATGATTTTTATCATAATTATACTTTATATTTTATTATATTTGCAGTGCAAATGATTTTTGTGTGAAAGTTGCGGTTTTGTGTAAGTCTTGTTGTGTTTTTTAAGCTGTGTATTGTGTCCTGTATTTTCTTAAATGTTTCACTTTAAAATGATTTTAAAGCTTTGTAGTTTCTAAAGAACACAATATCTATAGCTATCAGTACTGTCTGATACTCGAGGGTTCAGGAAAGGGAAAAGCAGTAAGGTCATCTCTACATTTTTCATAAGTAATAAATAAAAAAGTGTAATTGATATTGAAATAAAAGTCCTGCATCTGAATACTAAAAATCATAAAGAAAGAAAACAATACATTAAAAACGTATATAAAGATATAAAACGTCACGGCTTTCGCATGCCACAACTCTGCAACTGACGTCCTCTCTTACAAACGTCCAGATAAACGACTAACATGACTGAATGCTTACCTTTTAATGCTTAACCATTAATAATTAGTTTATGGAAATAAATTAGACAATTTAAAGTAGTTATATAAAAAGTAGTTTTGTTTCATAGTGGCACTTCTACTTCCCCTTCATTTATTAAGTAAGGAATAACACACTTCAGGCCGTGCTGTTATAGGAAAATAATCCACGCCGCAGTCCAACGCAAAGCAGAATTATTTTCGCATAACAGCAAGGCCATGGCGTGTTTTATTCCTCTTACACCACAGCAATTTGCCAGCGATTACACGTTTTTAAATCCGTTTATGCGCAGTGTCCGCCGTACACACGTCCCTGTGAATGAGCTGTTACTATAGAAACGATTAAAACAAATGCATTAATATAAAAGAAACCTGTGTTATTTATCTGCTGTTAGAGAAAATGAATCCAGACCTTCTGATTTGAGGATTCCACAGCACTGTGCCGTAAATAAAAATAAAAATACTAACACTGAGGTCCATGGTGCAGAAGAGTTTAGAAAAAAACCACTACATGAATGTTAGGAATTTTGCACGTCATTATGCAACACATGCAGTGGGCAAGTCCGAGTGGGTGGATCACATTAATCCTGAGCGCCTTTCGAACCGGCGTCTTTAGAAATAAAAATAGTAAGCGGGGTGTTAAACACACTGCGCGCTTGTACATGCAAAGATACGCTCATCCATTCCGCTGAAATAAACTTCAGATGCGTGTTTTACCCTCTGAAACCTCTCAGGAACCATCAGCGGGTCCAAACTTTCTCTCACTGTAGTCACTAAATAATTCATAACGCTCACTGAATATATAAACAAAACAAAAAAGAAGTTAAATATTAAAGAGGAAACCTGCTGTAGTTGTGTGTGATTATCCTGTACAGTAAATGTAGCGATGTCTGTTAGCTCGAAGACTAGCGTAAGTCATTTATAAATATGATTTAAAAATCTTGTCATGTTAGCTAACACAAAATTAATGAAAATATATGCGCATACATTAACACCAACAACTTATTAGTAGTTACTTCTTGAAGACTTTCATTTATCAACTCAGAGACACGCCCACATCGCCATATGTGGCTACAAGACACACCCACTCATAGCTGATTTGAATATTCACACATAGATCACACTGATACGCCCCTATTCCTATATATGAACTCTATGACACGCCTATTTTCCCATATATGGCAATCAAGACACTCCCACTCATATCTGCTTACATATACAGGTAGGGTCAATAAGACACCCTATTCCCATATATGGTAATAAAGACACGCCCACTAATTTTTACATAGGAACTGGGTAGCATTCCTAAATTCCCAACTATAACAATCACGACACGCCCATTAAGAGAAGCTCTTATTTCCATATAAGGACTCCGTGACACATCCATATATGGAAATCGAGACACGCCCAATAGGAACTGCTGGCTTTGACATACAGGGACTCATCTGCACAGACATATTCCCATATATGGCAATCAAGACCCGCCCACTCATAACTGCTTGTATATCCCTATATAGATTCAGTGACACTTCCTTATTCCCAAATATGGCAATAAAGACACCCCTAATAATAAGAGCTGCACTTATTTCCATATATGGACTCAATGACACACCTATATCACTATATATCAATTTTAAGACACTTGGAGCTGCTCTTATTCCCATATATGGCAATCAAGACACGCCCACTAGAAGCTGATCTTATTCCCATATAAAGACTGGATGGTATTCCCATTTTCCCAAGATGCCCACTAAGAGCTGCTCTCATTTCTACACACACACACACACACACACACACACATGCAAACTTTATGACACGCCCATATGCAGTAAAGACACGCCCACTGAGAGCAACTTTGATATCCAAATGTACTTTCTATGACACGCCTTCATTCCCATTTAAGGACTCGATGTCATGTTTATATGCCCATACATGGCAATGAAGACACGCCCACTAGAAGCTTCTCTCATTTCTATATATGGACTCAATGACACGCCCACAATTCCAGAGCAACGCATCTTGTTGAATACAGTAGATACTCTAATTATTATTCTACTTTATTTTGTCTATTTTTGTAACTGTGTATTTAAATCTTCAATAAAAAACTATGTAGATGTGTATTTGTGTGCGCACGTGCGCGTGTTTCCGTGTTTGTTTGCTTTTTTTTGCTTGTTTGTCTGTTTGTTTGTTTGTTTTTACCATGCAAAAACAACAACAGTAATAAAGAAGCAGGACTGAAAGGATATGGCCACTCTATGATCCTCTTGGCGTACTTCCGCACCACGTTGTCCTCGCTGAAGATGAAGAGCGAGCGGTTCTGGGTGAAGCAGTTCTGTCGGACCGGGATGGGGTTGTACAGGGCCATGGTGCGCGCGCGCTGCGCTTTGGTCTGCTTGAAAACCGGAGAAACTCCGCCGGTGGAGGATGAAGGAGGCTCCCGAGTGCGGCTGCGCTCCGACCCGCCGTCCAGCACGCCGTGGCCCGGCGGCACCGCGTCCCCGAACCGAGCCATTCTGCCCAGAGCAGTCACACACACACACACACACACACAGACGAATAATAATAAATTATAATAATAATAGTAGTAGTAGTAAATAAATCTAGTCAGATGCGCTCTTTAGGCAAAGGGCGGGGTTCGGTCGCGACACTGAACATCAACCCCAGCGTCCAGCGTGTCAGTGTTCAGTAATTAAGTAATGAATAAAGTCAGCTGAGTGTTAATGCAGTGTTGATGAATTCAGTAACGTCCACGTGACCGGAGGAGAAAATATCCTCCATGCTGCTGAACACAATCTGGTGCTGAAGAGGAGATCAGTCGGTGTCGGTGTCGGTGCGGCATCACGCGCCGTCAAAAGCGCAGAAAACCATAAACCATAATCCAACTCATGATGATGTCGTACATCCTGATCAAACAGCAATCATCACTTTCTTCTCTCTCTCTCTCTCTCTCTCTCTCTCTCTGGTTTCAGTGCTGTCCGATTTCACCCGCATCCTTACATCCATCCGCGCGCGACCCTAAAACTTTCCCCTGCTATCTCTCTCTCTCTCTCTCTCTCTCTCTTTCTTCTTTTCCTCTTTTCCTCCTCTCTGTGTATTTCTTTCTTTCTCAGGGTGTGTGTGTGTGTAAACACTCGCACCGTGCTCTCCTCCCCACACACACACACACACACGCGCGCGCACA
>NC_069717.1:1135825-1138325 GCF_027358585.1 Pangasianodon hypophthalmus
CGCATGACGTTGCGTAGTGTGTGTGTGTGAGTGTGTTTACAGCCAGAACAAACATTTCAGCGTGATGTATTGTGGCCTCATCAAACGGTCAGACAGCGGCGCTGGATTTAAACACCGCTCCTCACTCGAGCCGAAATCACGCAAGAAACATGCGCAGAGGTCAGAATCGAGCGCAACCGAGACACGCCTCTGTTTCAGACAAACTCCACCCCCTCGTGCGTCACTCTCACGTAACTTCCGAAAAGTCTGTAGTTTCGCCTGAGGTGTGTAAGTAAGACACTGTACTTTCCGATCACGCAGAGAACACACGACTTCCTGTCTGTAAATGAAACCCACGTGAGGATCGGGAGAGCTTCTCAGTGTTAAAGCTGACGAAGGACAGAAACGTGACTCTGACTTTGTGTAGCAAAGAAATCAATTTAACAAATCCTTCAGAAGAGTCAGGCGACTCTCACTGCCTTGATCCTTCGCTTCATCGTTAAACAATAACTTTATAAATGAACTATTTATAGTTCAGTTATAAACAGGCAGCGTTTCAGCCGATCAGTGGAACTGCGTCCTACACACACAACTTTATTTTACACGACAGTGAGAGTGAGACGAAGAAACCAAGCAGCGAGAGGAATTACCTGTTTATGTGTTCGCCAGATAAAGAGTTAAAGGTGTGTTGGGTAAAAGCAGTCAAAAATCCATCTCTGAGGAGCTGAATAAGTTTTGAATGATTTTATTCACTCCTTGAGCCCGCCCCCATTCCTGCCCATGAGCACAAAGCTCCGCCCCCAGAGTTTACAAACTAGAGTTAGCATTAGAGAGGACTGTCATGACATCACACGGACAATCAACTGCTTTCAACAGCATTCAGGAAGTGACAGCATTGAGAAAGAAAGAAAGAAAGAAAGAAAGGTCCTTTAGTCTCAAATCTTTATCGAAAAAAGTAAAGAATGTTTCGGCTTAAAAAGAGAAAGAGGAACTTTGTGTAGAAATTATTTTATACCAAACTGTAAAAGACGAGACTGAGTACTGTTCAACATGCGTTCTGTTTATCACGATTAACAACGAACACACACACACACACACACACATTTCCAGTGGTTTCTTTTCTGAAGACAGAGAGAGAGAGAGAGAGAGAGAGAGAGAAACTGAAAAACTGATTTTCTTTTATTTAAAAAAAAAGAAAGAAATAAGAGAGGGAAAGAAATTGAAAAAAAAGAAAGACAGAAGAGAAAGAAACAAAGAAAAAGAAAGAAAGAGGTTTTCTGTTTATCACGATTAATAATGAACACACACACTCACACATGCACACACATTTCCAATGGTTTCCTTTCCGAAGACAGAGAGACAGAGAGAGAGAGAGAGAGAGAGAGAGAGAGAGGGAGAGAGGAACTGAAAAACAAAGAAAGAAAGAATGTGAAAGTAAAGTTTTAAAAAATCTAAATTTTATTTGAAAAAAAAGAAAGAAAAAGAGAGAGAAAGAAATTGACAAAAAAAACAGAAAGACAGAAAAGAAAGAAACAACGAAAAAGAAAGAAAGAGGTTTTCTGTTTATCAAGTAATAAATAAATATTAATAAACACACAGAGAGAGAGAGAGAGAGAGAGAGAGAGCAGAATTTGGTCAGGAGTCTCAGTTATGTAATAATAGCGTAAAAATCTAAACAATAAAAATAAAACTCTTCCTCCTTCAGGCGTTACGTAACGAATCTCTGCAGCAGCCATCAGTGTGAGACAACATGTAAAATCACACACACACACACACACACACAGAGTGTGTAATGTTGTGTAATGTGTCTTAGTGAGAAATCACAGTTTTGGCGTAGCTTTTTGCTGAGAAAGTGTTTCCGTGGTGATGAAATCTCGCCAAACTTCGGTAACGTCGACTCGAGCGTACTTCACACCATCACTTCAGAAAAAAACGCCACAATAAGACACATCTCCTGACTCCGTGTCTAAATAAAGCACATCCACGAGACCGCAGCATCACTAAACCAGCTCCGTCTCCTAGCAACAGGCTGGTCCTCCCGCATCCCCATCGCCATAGCGATAACTCCATCTCACAGCGATCCCCACAGGAGCTCAGCGGAATTCATTACGAGCCTCTGGGAGCTTTCATTAAAAAAAAAAACAATTACAGTGGAAATGTGCAGGAAGTCAGAGCAACGAGCTGCAGCTAGCTCATTAATATTCATGAGTATTTACAACATCGTTACTCTACAGTGTGTTTACACTAACGCTCATTAATATTCATGAGGATTTACAACATCGTTACTCTACAGTGTGTTTACACTAACGCTCATTAATATTCATGAGTATTTACAGCACCGTTACTCTACAGTGTGTTTACACTAACGCTCATTAATATTCATGAGTATTTACAACATTGTTACTCTACAGTGTGTTTACACTAACGCTCATTAATATTCATGAGGATTTACAACATCGTTACTCTACAGTGTGTTTACACTAACACTCATTAATATTCATGAGGATTTACAACACCGTTA
>NC_069717.1:1143325-1160825 GCF_027358585.1 Pangasianodon hypophthalmus
GTCACGTTTTACATCAAACAAAACCAATAAACCCAGTTTCATTTTACTGGAGAGAGAGAGAGAGAGAGAGAGAGAGAGAGAGAGAGAGAGATGGGGGAAAGACTAAGAGAGAGACACGGAAAAAGAGAGTCATAGAGAAGAACAGACAGACAGGGAGAGAGACAGAGACTGAGAGAGAGAGAGACACACAGAATGAAAAACAGAAAGAAAGAGAGAGAGAGAGAGAGAGAGAGAGAGAGGGAGAGAGATGGGGAAAGACTAAGAGAGAGACAGAGGGAAAAAAGAGAGAGAGACAGAAAGAGAGAGTCACAAAGAAAAACAGACATGGAGAGAGACAGAGACTGAGAGAGACACACAGAGAATGAAAAACAGAAAGAAAGAGAGAGATAGAGACAGAAAGAAAGAGGGAGAGAGAGAGATGGGGGAAAGACTAAGAGAGAGACAGAGGGAAAAGAGAGAGAGTCGCAGAGAAAAACACGAGACATGGAGAGAGACAGAGACTGAGAGAGAGAGAGAGAATTACAGACCCAGTCAAGCAAAACTCTGCCTTTCGAATCTGACAATTTGCCTTTAGTGTGTGTGTGTGTGTGTGTGTGTGTGTGTGTGTGACCTCGTCATATAACGCATCACTCAGCGCTAATACTGTCACGTGTTGCCGAACCGTTCCACATCCTGCACATCAACAAACCCGAGCTGTTAAAGCAGAAGGTCTGACATGGAGCAGTGTTATTATCGTGTGTGTGTGTGTGTGTGTGTGTGTGAAAGAGCACCGAGACTGAGGGCTCCACTTTTCATCAGGGAATAAAAGAAGCGACCTTCATCCACTCTACAGCAGCGCAGAGAAGCTGGGAGAGATTCAGCAAATAAATAAAGAAAGAAAGAGAGAAAGAAAAACCCAATTTAAAGCCCACGCGGATGAAATCGAACACGTTTCTGGAGGTTGTATAGCGTTAGTGTCGAAAAAACAGCAGCAAAACATCAAACCAGCCCGAAACAGCATGGAAATGAATCACTGTATGAAAACAGGTGTGTGTGTGTGTGTGTGTGTGTGTGTGTGGCCCTGAGAATGGATTTATTTTCCAGAAAAATCTGTAAAACATCATATTTTAGTGCACTTTGTTCTACACGGCTCTAAGCCCACACTCGCATTGTCTCGCGTATACTGATGGGATCCGCGACTTTTTTATGTTTTAATTTAACACGTTCTCTGACTGTAAACAGATTTAAACGCCTGCTTTAAGAACTTATTTATTCCCGAGTGTTTATCTCAAACACTAAAGCTCTAGTTTAGAACCCTGTGTGATGGGAAACACTCTGCTGTAGGGTTCTGGATCTGCACAGAACCTTCAACCTTCAGAGGGACAACCGAGGAATTAGGGTTCCACACGTGACCTTTTCTTCAGAGAGGACAGACAGACAGACAGACAGATAGATAGATAGATAGATAAAAATTGGAAAAGATAGATAGATAGATAGATAGATAGATAGATAGATAAAAATTGGAAAAGATAGATAGATAGATAGATAGATAAAAATTGGAAAAGATAGATAGATAGATAGATAGATAGATAGATAAAAATTGGAAAAGATAGATAGATAGATAGATAGATAGATAAAAATTGGAAAAGATAGATAGATAGATAGATAGATAGATAGATAAAAATTGGAAAAGATAGATAGATAGATAGATAGATAGATAGATAGACAAATAGAAAGATGGATGGATAAAGAGATAGATGAATGGACAGAGTCAGATAGATAGATAGATAGATAAATAGATATAGATATAGATAGATGGATAAACAGATGGATGAATGGACAGAGAGTCAGATAGATAGATAGATAGATAGATAGACAGACAGACAGTTAGAAAAATAGAAAGATGGATAAAAATGGATGAATGGACAGTCAGATAGATAGATAGATAGATAGATAGATAGATAGTTTTGTAAATAGCTAAGTTTTTTCTGGAGTGGTTGTCATAGCAACGGTTACTTGTGCTTGGTTCCAGAATAACAGCGTGTTTGTGGAAACCGAACCAACGTGATTCTGCTGCCTGAGAACCGACTCTGTATCTGTATCTGTATCTGAAAGTGGGCGGAGTCTAAACCAATAAAAACCGTTTCATTAACACGGTACATACGCGAATTTCGATACGACGCTGTTGCTTCGTTTTAATCTCCACTCTCTCAGACTGACAGCAAGAACATCAGGTCAAGAAATGAAAGAGTAAGAAAAGAAAAGTTTTCTATTCCTCTTTCAGCTACATTTAAGGCGCAACCTTTCAAAGTGCACCAGATGATGTTGTTTTTTTATTTTTTTTCTTATTGATATCATCGCACATCATCGTCCATCTCGAGCCTCGAGAGGAATTGAGCGTTGCGGTGTAACAGCTGCACAGCGTGTTTACTAACACTAACAACGGTTCAGCATCAGCGGATAAAGGATCGCACGTCTAGACCATATCATTGTGTGTGTGTGTGTGTGTGTGTCACGTGCAGACAGATGTTTATGATCAGTGTGTGTGTGTGTGTGTGTTTATGATGAACAACACGCCTTTCATCACATCAACATCAATTATTCACGAACATAAACGCCGCCGCTGCAGCCTAAACAACACGACTGTTTTTAATCCCATCAGTTATGACTAACACAATTTTACAAACCATTACCCATGATGCTTTGTTAATATGAGTTTTTTTTTACACGGTGTGTTCTGATTGGCTGAGAGCAGAAGTGAAGATGAAACACACAGACACTGAATCACTATCAGGCGTCAGTCAGTAAATATTAACCGTCGTAACTGTGTGAAACACTGAAGGGTGAATAGAGGATTCAGAAACATTCTTTGGGGGGAATAAAGGTAAAATAAAATAATCTAGAACCTTTAGCGGTTCTATGTTTCCTGGCAGAACCCTTAAGAAAGAACTCTTTAGAAATCGGAGAACGTGCAACTATCCAGCGACGCCTCCAGGAACCATTTTATTTTCTCTAAAACTGTTGAATAATTGATGAAATGAGGCTGATGTTGAATTTTGTTCCATCACAAATAAACGTAGAGGTACAACTCCGCCCCATAACCCCGCCCCTTACCCCGCCCCTAACCCCACCACTGACTCCGCCCATTTCTCCATAACGATTAAAACTTATTTATGTATTTGCAATTATGTAAAGTTCTACTTTTACTAAAAGCAAATTAAAAATGAAATCAAGTTAAATCAAAACATTAAATGAACTGAAATCACATTTAGTTATATTAAAACAAATTACATTAAAATACTTAAAATTTAAACTTAGCTATATTAAAATTTTGATTTAATTAATTTAAATATAATTTAATTAATTCCCCAATATTCACATTTCACAGCCAACAGCCATGTGTTTATAAAAGTTACTAGAAAATTCCTCAGTGAAAGAAAAATCATCTCAGTGATGATGATGATGACGATGATGATGATGATGATGATGATGATGATGGAGGTAATGAAACGACACTAAAATCACCTCTTTGTTTCACATTCACCTTCTGCACCTTTCATTTCCTCTTCCTTCCTCTCAGCTCTAAATGACCCGAACATCACTTCTGAAATATTAACGTGATTTATAAGGATGATATTAATGTTCATTAGAGAAACTGAGATGACCGCATTAGGCCTCATGATGGGAAGTAATAAGGCATCATTCCACTTTTGGTACCAAATTAAAAACGGTTTTATTTTATCTGCGTAGTAGAGGAAATGATTTAGAAGTCTGGAAGGCAAAATCTAGAACTGGACATAGAGAATAGAGAGCAAATGAAAGTTGGAGATGTTTGGAGTCTCTACAACTGGCTGTCTTCCAGAAGAAGGTTGCAGGTAGAACATGTTTAGGAAGCTGATCATTACCCAAAACTCTCTAAAGAACTCTTGAGGAACCTGAGGGTCCTACAGCATTGTTTAGATGTTAGATTCCTTCGTGTGAAATTATGGGGAAAAAATTATTAAATGTATCATTTTATTTTCTTAAAGCTTGGAACTAAAGGGAGAGTTCCACCAAAAATAAAATGCACATGATGTTCCTCACGCCAAACAGAACCGAGACAATCAGCCGAGACAATCAGCCGAGACAATCAGCCGAGACAATCCAGCGCTTGCTTTGGTTTATGGGAGAACGTTCTGTACACTTCCTTTCAGTTCCCATCAGGACACAGCCAGGATATTTTGGATATTTTGGATATTTTGGATATTTTGGCCGTAGCTGAACGCAGTACATGTCTTCACATGTAGCTGAGGAGCCATGGGACTGAGCTGAGTGATTAATTTCCCAGAAACTGAGAGTAAGAAATAATAATAGAGACCCAGGAGATTCTCACGGCTCGTCCGAACACGGCAGTGAGATGATGTGGGATATTCAGCTGTGAAGACACTCCATGCTCTTGCATCATTATGAAAATGACTAAGGGCATTTTAAAAACTCATTATTTTATTGGTTTTTATGCTTTTGAAGGGATTTTGCACCTTCATCCGTCTCTGATGGTCTCATTGTCTGCGCTCCAAATGGACTTAATCAACCTCCTTCTTAATTTCCTCCTCACTGAACATCCCAAGAGCTAAACACCAGAACCGTGGTGTTTCTCCAAAGATGCGGAACTCATTAAACCATTAAACCAGACATCAGGCTCTATAAATTAAAACCCCTTATGGAAATTAAACCCAGCTATATTTCAGCACTTAATAATACTACTGCAATAAGAATACTATTTGTATTTTTTTTTTTTCCTTTGTATTATTTTTCTTTCCCAAATTTTCCCAAATGTTTAATTGCTTAATCCTAAGATGTTTTTAATGGTTCCTTTAAGACATATAGATGGATGGATATCTGTCTATCTATCTATCTATCTATCTGTGTGTGTTTGTGTGTGTGTACAAATGTATGTGCACCCCTGACCATCACACCCATATGTGCTTGTTGAACATCATATTCCACATTGCTGTTATTAATAAGCTCCACTCTTCTGGGAAGCTTTCCACTAGATGTTGGAGCGTGGCTGTGGGGATTTGTGTTCATTCAGCTACAAGAGCATTAGTGAGGTCAGGCGCTGATGTTGGGATGTCGAGGAGGTCTGGGGTTCAGTCGGTGTTCCAGTTCATCCCAAAGGTGTTCAGTGGGGTTGAGGTCAGGGCTCTGTGCAGGACACTCGAGTTCTTCCACTCCAACCTTCACACACCATGTCTTCATGGAGCTCGCTTTGTGCACAGGGGCATTGTCATGCTGGAACAGGTTTGAGTCTCTTAGTTCCAGTGAAGGGAAACTGTAAAGCTACAGCACACAGAGACATTCTATACAACTGTGTGCTTCAGACTTTGTGGAAACAGTTTGGAGAAGAAACACATCTGGGTGTGAAGGTCCTACTGGGAAAGTTTGCAAAGCACCATGACTGTTACAAAGCACTGACACTGGAGACTCCTTCCATACATGTTAAATAAACATTCCCTAACAAAACACTTTCAATTGGCACATTAATAATTATATGATTGTTAAACAACACATTTTTAAAAAAAATCTGTTTATTGTTGTTATATTAGATCATGTGGAGCGTTTGCCGTACAAGTTCCTGTGAATGATCTGTTACTATAGAAACGATAACGTATTAAAACACAGGTTTTATATATATATGTAATTTTATTGTACAAGGAAAGAAGCTATTTTATTTTAAATGCTTTACTTTTTGGTGGAGTTTTTGGTGGTTGGGTTTTTTAAATGATTTGATTGATGTTTCTGTCTGTGCTCTAAAGCCTTACGTTTGTTGGCTGAATTAAGATGAAGAATTTTAGTTGGTCTTCTGGTAGTTGAGATCTTGAGAGGCTTTTTGATGGATGATTGAGCGTTTATCAATATTACAACACTTTAGAGGTCTTCTCTGACTGTTACCAACATTGTTGGTTTGATGTTTGAGCTTTTTTAGTGGCTGATTGTTGGATGTCTGAAGTCTGTTTGGTTTCTAGGTCTACTTATTGGTGGTGGAGCTCTTGAGATGTTGGTTGGTAAATTATTGTGATTGTTTAATATCTAATGTCATGGTTGAACATTTTTGTTTGGTGGTAAAGCTGGTTTTATCTGGGGTTTTAGTATTTTCTGCTCTGTGGTTGTGGAGTTGTTGTTGAATGTTCCTTCAGCATTGGTGATTAAACTCTTTAGACATGACGTGACCAGATTCTAAACACTTCCTAGACTTTTTGGATCATTTTGAGCTCTTCTAACACACAAAATTTTGTGGTAGAAAGCGACGGGATTTCATTGTCGGCGATTTCACTTGACGCTGGATTTGTCTTTTCTTTGAAACTGCTGATGGACTTGTTGCCATGACAACAAGTCTGGTCTGGTTTCACAGTATTTTAGATGATGTGTGATTGATGTTTTAGGACTTTAGTGGCTGGATTTCTGAGGTATTAAGAGGCTTTTTGTTTTTTGTGCTTTTCTAATTAATGGTTGAGCTCCAGGGAGGTTTTTTAATTGGCAGTTGAGCTTGAGAGGTTTTCTGATTGGTGGTTGAGGTCATGAGAGGTTCTCTAATTAATGGTTGAGATGTTTTTTGATTGGTGGTTGAGCTCTGGCTACTGGTGTTTCAGCACATGTTTCTGAGCTCATCACAACTCATCTATAAAGTGTGGTTCAGCTGTTAGGATGCAGTTTGAGCTTTTTGGTTTTGAAAATAATTAACTGTGTTCTAAAGTCTTTGGGGTGTTTTTGTCCAAAGTAGCAAAGTCTGAACAGAACAGAAACTAGGGAACAAAATTACAGAGGAATTAAGGACCTCGGAAACATAGAATATAAGAACATCTGGAAACTAGAGAACAAAGACACCAGGTACATCTGGAAAATACACCGGTGAACAAGGAAGAACATCTGAAAGAACCAAGAATCTAGGAAATCTAGAAACTATGGAACATAGAAACTATGAACATTGGAGCAAAGAATCAAAAAATATCTAGAAACTAGTGAACAAAAACTCTAGGAACATCTGGAAACTACAATACAAAGTATCTCGGAACATTTGTTAACTACAGAACAAAGAAAATAGGAACATCTGGAAACTAGGCAACAAAGAATCAAGGAACACCTGGTAACTTGGAAAGGACAAAGAACATGTGGAACCTAAGAACATCTGGAAATTACAGACCAAAGAATCTAGGAACATCTGGAAAATACAAAAAGGAACAACGGATTTAGACACATCTGGAAACTAGAGAACGGAGAAACTGGGAATATCTGAAAACTATGGAACAAAGAATCTAGGAACATCTGGAAACTGAGAACATCTAGAAGCTATGGAACAAAGAATCAAGAAACATCTGGAAACTAGAGAACAAACTACACAAGAATTATGAAACATGGGAACAAGGACAAACATCTGGAATCCAGGAAACAAGAACACTTACATCTGGAAACTAGAGAACAAAAGTAATTTAAAAAATAATCCTAAATCGTTGGGGTTTTTTGTTTAAACAGTAGTTGTGCTGTCAGGATGGTGTTTATTCTAACGTCTTTGGCGTTTTATTTAAGCGTCGGCTCTGTGGGAATCGGGTCCCGTGACACGCTGAACGTCGCCTCGTGTGGTCCGCATGAACCGAGCCTCACGTCTGCTCCTTTAATTAACAAGTTAAATAAATAAAGATGAGTGAGAAATGAAGCTGCTCTGATCCCAGTCAACTGCTTTCAATGATTTTTCATCCCTGCAATTTTGGAGGCAATCAGGCATGCGGTTGCCATGGTAACGCCAGTGACCTGGACCACTTTAAGGATAACGAGGCTGAGAGAGGATGACGACGCTGAGACCGGACCCTCGTTAGCGCCTCCGTTCCTCCTTCAGCATCAAATGAACGCTGATTAATCTCAGCAACAAAAAAAAAAATAACAACGACAGCGATGATAAAAACATTACACATGTGGAAATACATCAATGCAGTTTACGCCAACATGCTGCGCTACAATTCTGAACTTAACGAGCTCATATACACTTATAGCATTATTCACCTTCACACACACACAAACACACACACACACACACACACACACGCCGAGCTGTGGGATCATTATAGTGACGTCTCACTGTAGGATGGAATAAATGAGTTTTTTTTTCCCAGAGTGAAAAGAGGGGTCAAATCCTGACAAAAGGAGTGTGTGTGTGTGTGTGTGTGTGTGTGTGATTTAGGTGTTTATACCCCTGGGCAGCAGTGTGGGTCTACCACAGTAATAAAGAGAGACAAAATAGCTGTTATCATGCTCTCTATCTCACACACACACACACACACACACACACACACACATAAAAGCTCCTGAATAAGTGAATAATCGAATTAAAGTTTAATTTCAAGGGCTGATAAAAACAAAGTCCTGCTTCACTTATTTAAAGACTGATATCAGAGATTAAACAGCTGTAATGATGAAATGATCCTTTCTAACAAACTTTTTAAATTCTACTTCCTGTTTGTCATGTTGTCATGGAAACTCAGAGACAGGGACAAACAAACAAGGGAAATTAAGAACACCTGGAAACTGAGGAACAAAAAAAAAAATCAGAAAATCAATGGGGACAGTAAGTGCACTAGAGAACAACAAATAACATGTAGAAACTGAGGAACAAGAAACTGGGAAAACTAACATCTGGAACACTTATATATTAAGTATATTTAGTTTCCAGATGTTCTAAGAAATAAGGGAGAATAAGAAAACTGAAAAGCAACATCTGGAAACCACGGAACAAAGGTAAAATGGAAATACAAAACTAGGAACACTTAGAAACTAGAAAACAAAGAACCTAGAAACATCTGGAAAATAGAGAACAAAGAATCTGGGAACAGCTGGAAAGTACTGTACACTAGGGAACAAGGAAGGTTATCTAGAATGTATGGAAAATTAGAAATTGGGAAAAATAACATCAGAGAATTAGAGCACAAAGAAACTAGGAAACAAAATAAAACAAAAACTGAAAGGAAAGTGCAAATGTCTAGAACTTAAGGAACAAAAAACAGGGCAAAAAGATCTGGAAGCTTGGTTCCAAATGTACAGAGGAAAAAAAACTAAGGAACAAATAATCTATGAATATACGGAAACTAGGGGAAAGGAAACTAGGAACATCTGGAAACAACAGATCAAATAATCTAGGAACATCTGGGAAATAGGAGTACTCAACCTAGGGAACAAATTATTTAGGAATATATGGAAACTAGGGAAAAAAACAAACTAGGAACATCTGGAAACTAGGGGAAATGGAAATACTGATAAAATTGGGAGCAAATAATTTAGGAATATATGGAAACTAGACAAAAACAAGAACATCTGGAAACTAGGAAAAAAAAGAAACTAGGAACATCTGGAAACAAGGGAAAATGGGAATACTGATAAAATACTGTAGGAAGCATATAATTTAGGAATATATGGAAACTAGACAAAAATAGGATCATCTGGAAAACAGAAATACTGATAACCTAGGGGACATATAATTTAGGAATATATGAAACCTAGGAACATCTGGAATCTAGGGAACAAGGAATCTAGGAACATCTGGATAGTGGTCTAGGGCATAAAGAAGTACAAAAGACGTGTGGGAGGATAGAAACACGCAGACTTGGTGCACAGTGTTTCAGTTAATCTGTAAATTTCGTTTCAGTCCGAACTGTTTTTTTTTTTTTTTTTAAATAACGTTACGTACCATACGGTGTATATAAATCTATTTTTGTTGTTGTGCCCTGTGACGTTAAACTCAGATCTTTGTGAAGAAATGCCGTTTTCTCAGGGTGTGTGTGTGTGTGTGTGAGTGTGTGTGAGTGTGTGTGTGCTGCGTTAATATTCCGCCTGCACAGTCACATCGATTCCACGTCGCATATTCAATTCAGCTCATTTGTTTAAAAGCCTCCTGCAGCGGAACCGAGTTCTCCTCCGGGCTTCGGGCCAAGCGCGCACTCCATCCCGCTTCCCGAGATTAACTCCGAGGTTCCGCTCTGTTTTTAACACAAAATGGTTCTGAAAATAACGGATCCTGTATGAGCGCTTCGTGAGCTCGGATCAGATTCTGTACAGAACAGACTGATCACCGAGTCTCGTACTCACACGCGTCCTGAGGAGAAGTCACTCACAACACCAAACACTCCGATTTATCACGTAAAACTAGATACTACATATTTATTTATTTATTTGTTTGTTTGTTTGTTTATCTGCACTGTGTGGATTCACACAGCGATAACAACAATAAACAACAACAAAGCTAGCGATAAACAACAAACTGACTTCTGGAAACTGGGGAACAAAGGAATTGGGAACAATTAGAAATAAAAGAGAAATAATATTGAAACATCTAGATATATATATAAAGAGAGAGAACACTGAATCTAAGAACATCTGGAAGCTAGAGAACACTGAATCTAGAAATATTTGGAACCAACATTTGGTGTGTGTGCGCGCGTGTGCGCGCGTGTGTGTGCGCGCGTGTGCGCGCGCGCGTGTGTGTGTGTGTGTGTGTGCGTGCGTCAGAAACAGGAAGTCAATACAGAGATTACTGTCATTATCAGATCGTTAGAGCTGTAACACTGTTATTTACCCTGAATGAGCAGCAGCGTGAACACCGCTAACAACAACACACACCCACACACACACACACACACACACACAGAGCGCTATGGTCACTAAAAGTATTGGCACCCTCTGTTTCATTACTGCACCCTGTGATGGAATTTTTATTCATTACACATTTCAGAGTCATTTGGTAACATTTTTCACTGAAGTATCACCAACTAGCATAAAATGTCCGACATGTTTGACGCTAGCATTAGCATTCACACTGTGTGAAGAAACCAGCCTCTGGTACTGAGCTAATTTTTTAAACAGCAAGCTAACTAACAGGCGAAAGCTAACCTAGAGTACGAAAGTTCACTAGAAGGTACGCAACACCAAGTCAAAGTTATCTAATAAGATTAAAAAACTAGTAAATGACGAAAAATGGTGAAAGCAAATAAGCTAACCTAGCTGATATGAGTTAACCTAGCAAGTGAAAGCTGACAGTAAATTAAAGATAATTTAGAGAAAGCAAACAGCCACGTGAAAGCTGACCTAGCAAACAAAAGCTAGCATTGAAAGGGAAAGCAAACTACCAAGCAAAAGTTAACTAACTAACTAAGCTAACCTAGCAAGTAAATGCAAATCAACTACAAAAAAAACTGTGAAAATGTGAACGCTGATCTCGCAAGTCAAAGCTAATGTAGTGAGTGAAAACATTTTTATTAGTGCCTGGTAATATTTTCCACACGTTAGCCACACGCTAATTTCACACTCTTCCAGTATCACTAACTAACTTGGAATCTTTAAAACTGTGGGATATAAAATGACTCATCGTTCCCAGTGGGGGTAAGAGGACAATGATACACACACACGCATGCACACACACACACACACACACACACACACACACACACAGACACACACACACACAGACTGAGTTCCTGGTTCCTCCGAAGGTTCCATCCTTATTGTAGCCGCATCCCAGGAAGTTCACTGTGGGGTTTAATGCACTAATGAGGTGAGTGTGTGTGTGTGTGTGAGAGTGTGTGTGTGTGTCTGTGAGTGAGTGTGTGTATACTCACTCCCATTCTTTGCGTCGTGCCTGTGGCGTGCTCTGTATCTTGTGAGCCTGATGAGCTTTAACGATGTCCCTCTGTTCGATAAGTCCTCCCCTCCTGCGGGTGAAGAGAGTGGCGTTGACCCCTGGCTGCCCCCCCATTGCCCCCAGCCCCCCTTCCTGTGTGGGGCAGAGGGCATCACAGCTGCCCGTGTGAGGTAAGAGAGGGTCGAGCAGCGCCCCCCGCTGTTTGTGCCACCTCTCTGTGTCCTGGCACAACGCTGGCACCGCGAGGATGTCGCTGACTTCCAGCATGGCGCCGCTCTCTCAGCATCACGCTGGGGAAAAATAAATAAATAGATAAATAAATAGAGACGTCATTTATTTTAAGTTAGCCAATCAGTGCAAAGTGGGTGGGGCTAATCATGAGTGCAGTCTGTGTAAGCTCCGCCCCTCACTAATCACAAGGTTGCTAGTCGGAGAAAGCTAGCCTAGTGCACAAAAAATTATCTAGTGAGCTAACCTCGCAAGCAAACATAACAACTGAGCAAAATTAAACTAACAAGTGAACAAGAACTAACAAACAAACATTACTGAGTAAAAATTAACTACTGAGTGAAAAATAGTCTAGCTATCTAAAAGTGACTAATAACTAGCAAATAAATATTAACTACCAAGCAAACATTAACTAGCAAAAGCAAAAAGCAAAAATTAACTAACAAGTAAAAGTGAGCTAACGTAAGCACACTAGCAAGAATATCTGACCAGTGAGATATGTTTAACTACAAAGTAAAAGCTACCCAGCAAGTGAACGATAACTAGCAAGTGAAAGTAAACAAGCAAGAAAACTAGTGAGGAAGGTCTAACTTAACAAGTCAAAGATAACCTAGCAAGTGAAATCTAAACTAACAAACAAAAATTGACCTAGTTAAAATGAAAGTCCAAGTGAGAGGAAAATAGCAAAATAAAGTTAACTAGCAACAGATTAGAAGAACAAGTTAACTAGAACTAGTCAACAAAGGCTAGTGAGTGAAAGCTAACCTACTGAGTAAAAGCTTTGTTAGTGAGTGAAAGCTAACCTAGCAACCAAAAGCCAATTGAGCCTCAACCTACAAAGCTAGCAAGCAAACTGGCTAACTAAACAAATATCCAGAGAAAACAAACGAGTCAGCAAAAGCTAACCTAATGAGCAAAACAAAACATTTTGAGCTAAAGCTAATGTAAGCTAACCTAGTGAACAAAAGCAAAACTAGCAAGAGGAAGTTAACTAGTAAATAAAGCAAAACATAGCGAGTGAATGCTAACCTAACGAGCGTAGCTGCTGCGTAACTCTATAATAATGTGCTGCTACATGGATCCTGATTCTCTGCTTGAGTGATGCTGGAGGCGGAGTCTCAGACGGAAGGCATGGGTGATTAGCATATTAGACCACGCCCACCAGTGAGTACTGCTGAAGTCTGAGTGGTGATTTATTTATTTATTATTTTATATTTTTATTATTAAATCTTTGCTGGATGTTTAACAGAAACTCAGATTACTGATCATACACACAGCTTTAATATATAATATTTCACACGTCGCCCTGTGGGATTTTATACATCTGGCAGATCAATTAATTTAAAATTAAAGTTTGGATGCTCCAGCTGTGAGACGTTTCGCCGTTATTCCACACGATGATTTATTTTACTGTGTAATCAAGCAGAACCGTAAACCTGTGTTTTATTATTTCACCACAAACACAACCTCATGTAGCGTCAATAAATGAGCTGTTTACTCACCGAGCTCGGCTAATTTGGCACTGACAGGCTTTTTATAACACACACACACACACACACACACACACACACACACACACATCTCTCCCTCCAAATCAGGATCTGAGAGTCTCAGTTCTCACGTCTTTTAAAGCAACACTCACGTTGCTTGTAGCCTGACTCCACACTAACCCGTCCTTCATCCTAACCCCGCCCCCACACTAACACGTCCTTCATCCTAACTCCGCCCCCACACTCCCCCGTCCTTCATCCTAACCCCGCCCCCACACTAACACGTCCTTCATCCTAACCCCGCCCCCACACTAACTCATCCTTCATCCTAACCCCGCCCCCACACTAACTCATCCTTCATCCTAACCCCGCCCCCACACTAACTCATCCTTCATCCTAACCCCGCCCCCACACTAACTCATCCTTCATCCTAACCCCGCCCCCACACTAACTCATCCTTCATCCTAACCCCGCCCCCACACTAACTCATCCTTCATCCTAACCCCGCCCCCACACTAACTCATCCTTCATCCTAACCCCGCCCCCACACTAACCCGTCCTTCATCCTAACCCCGCCCCCACACTACCCCGTCTTTCATCCTAACCCCACCCCCACACTAACTCATCCTTCATCCTAACCCCGCCCCCACACTACCCCATCCTTCATCCTAACCCCGCCCCCACACTACCCCGTCCTTCATCCTAACCCCACCCCCACACTAACTCATCCTTCATCCTAACCCCACCCCCACACTCCCCCGTCTTTCATCCTAACCCCGCCCCCACACTAACCCGTCCTTCATCCTAACCCCGCCCCCACACTAACCCGTCCTTCATCCTAACCCCGCCCCCACACTAACACGTCCTTCATCCTAACCCCACCCCCACACTCCCCCGTCTTTCATCCTAACCCCGCCCCCACACTAACCCGTCCTTCATCCTAACCCCGCCCCCACACTAACCCGTCCTTCATCCTAACCCCGCCCCCACACTAACACGTCCTTCATCCTAACCCCGCCCCCACACTACCCCGTCTTTCATCCTAACCCCGCCCCCACACTACCCCATCCTTCATCCTAACCCCGCCCCCACACTAACACGTCCTTCATCCTAACCCCGCCCCCACACTACCCCGTCTTTCATCCTAACCCCGCCCCCACACTAACTCTTCCTTCATCCTAACCCCGCCTCCACACTAACCCGTCCTTCATCCTAACTCCTCCCCCACACTAACCCGTCCTTCATCCTAACTCCGCCCCCACACTACCCCGTCCTTCATCCTAACTCCGCCCCCACACTACCCCGTCCTTCATCCTAACCCCGCCCCCACACTAACCCATCCTTCATCCTAACCCCGCCCCCACACTAACCCATCCTTCATCCTAACTCCGCCCCCACACTACCCCGTCCTTCATCCTAACCCCGCCTCCACACTATCCCGTCCTTCATCCTAACCCCGCCTCCACACTACCCCGTCCTTCATCCTAACCCCGCCCCCACACTCACCCATCCTTCATCCTAACCCCGCCCCCACACTAACTCATCCTTCATCCTAACCCCGCCCCCACACTAACTCATCCTTCATCCTAACCCCGCCCCCACACTAACTCATCCTTCATCCTAACCCCGCCCCCACACTACCCCATCCTTCATCCTAACCCCGCCCCCACACTCACCCATCCTTCATCCTAACCCCGCCCCCACACTACCCCGTCCTTCATCCTAACCCCGCCTCCACACTACCCCGTCATTCATCCTAACCCCGCCCCCACACTACCCCATCCTTCATCCTAACTCCGCCCCACACTACCCCTTCCTTCATCCTAACTCCGCCCCCACACTACCCCATCCTTCATCCTAACTCCGCCCCACACTACCCCTTCCTTCATCCTAACTCCGCCCCCACACTCACCCGTCCTTCATCCTAACTCCGCCCCCACACTACCCCGTCCTTCATCCTAACCCCGCCCCCACACTAACTCATCCTTCATCCTAACCCCGCCCCCACACTACCCCGTCCTTCATCCTAACCCCGCCGTTTTCTTCAGTTACTTGCTGCTGGTGGCTAAAAAGTTCCATCAGATTTATAGCTGAGTTCATGTTGGAAAAAAACACAGAGCCATTTGGGGTAAAAGTATAGCAAAAAAAAGTGAAAGCTCAGCAAAAGACCGAAAAAAAAAAATCATTCAATCCTTCACCCAAGCAGAACGCCATTAACCCAAACACACATCAGAAATATTTCCCTCATTCTCTTATCAAACAGCTCGCAGTTTTAATACTTAGCCGCCGACTTTCAGCCCAACGCCACCTCCGTGATGGGACCGCTGGGAATTTCGCTATAATTCAAACGCAATATAGACAAATTACACATCAAGGGAAAAAGGCTGACGCTCAGGATTAGGAAAAAGGCACAGAGTCGTTGGGCAACACATTCACACGTCCAGGATGATTCTTATTCACAAAACATCGCCAACGTTACTGAATAATTCAGCCAGAAACGCACCGGGGTGTGAAGTAGAACTGAGTTTATCCGACGTGTTTACAGTAATGAGTCTGGCCTAATGAGCACACACACACACACACACACACACGGCTGAAGTGCATCGACTTGGTGTGGCCCAGTTAAAGCGACTCGGCGTTAATTACTCGCCCCCTCGTTTGTAGAGAGTGTGAAGCTGGAGCTGACGGAGCATAAATTAAAACGAGCAGGCAAATAAAGCGAGGTGAGTGAGAGGAGAGCAGAAATCTCTCTGGAGTTGAGCTCTGATGGAGACGGAGACACGGAGACACGGAGAACGTCGCTCTCTCTGTCTCAGGGCTTTATATTCCTACAGGTGGAGGCGGAATAACGTTTCTTCTAAAACCCTTCTAATTTTCTGTTTCTTTATTTTTTTTGTTCTCAAACGTCTGCGATGTACAGAACATTCTGCCGTCGAGTTCGCTGAATAATTAGAATCTTTTGCGTTATTATCTTATTAATCACGTGTTTACTGAAAGCTTGTTTTAACGTTTATTTTCGTGCAAAACACAAGTTGCGCTTCGTTTCAGAAGGGCCGATTATTATTATTATTATTATTATTAATAGTCATGTATACATCATCATTTAATCAGATTAAATCTGGATTATACTCGCGTACACAAGATGGCTGCTGGACGTATCCTACAGCAGAATGATGTAACATCACGTCAGATTGATTTAACGGCCTAACATCCCGTCTATAGTGACGACGCTGCTGTTTCCGCCGTCTTTACAAGATAATTAATAAAGTCGCTTCCTCCACTGCTGCTGGAAGGAGGATATTCCAGCGCCGATCAGGAATGTTTTGGCTCCACACTGCCCCCTGTTGGATATAGATTTTAATCGCTCGGATACACACAGCGTACACAGACGACTACGTGAACAACGCCGATTGTGTGCACACAGACATGTAGTTTCCAGCTTAAGCAATCGCACCTGGACTTCAGCTTCAAGCTACTCAGTGCATGTATCCCACTACTGGGTGTCATCCAAGTCCTTCTAGTAAACTCCGCTCACTCGGCGGCCATCTTGGCTACGCTCCCAGGCGGTTGTTTTAAGTGACACAAAACCAGGCTATGATCTATCTGAATGTGGTCTGACAAAAGATGGTGTAAATAATGTGAGGCTCAAATAACACACAAAATAAACATTTTTTCAGGTCACAGCACATGCTTGTTTCTACATCCAAGTGTTTTATTCTTCTTATACCACAGCAATTAGCCAACAATCCCATTTTTTATTAACGAATAACATCATACTTTTTATTCGTTTATAGATACATTGCATGTTCTGCAAAACAAGTTCCCGTTCTCATTTACGCTACAGCAGCTATAAACAGCTGTTCCTTCACTAGCCTCTCTCTTCTCTCTCTCAAATTTACTGTAGTTAATGAGACAAAAAAATTTAGCTTTCTTTATGTATGGAAGGAGTCTCCAGTGTCAGCGCTTTGTAACAGTCAGAGGTAAAGCTGTAACTTTAAGATTTCCGACATCTTCAGGACAGAGGAGTTCACGCTTCTTTGCGGTTTCTCAGTAACATTCGTAACAAGCTGCATTTTTATTTTTGTCTTATTAACTTGAAGAGAGAGAGTAAAGAGACTCTGGTGAGGGAACGAGTGTTTATAGC
>NC_069717.1:1165825-1173325 GCF_027358585.1 Pangasianodon hypophthalmus
AAACACTTTGATTAAACACACACTGATCAAACACTTTGATCATACACACCCTGATCAAACACTCTGATTAAACACTTTGATCATACATACACTGATAAAACACTCTGATCAAACACCTTGATTAAACACTCTGAAAAAAGAAAGGCTAGTCACATGATCAAGTGTGTGATTGGCTGAACTTAGGCTCCGCCCTTGATCACAGAAAGACGCTAACTCGTGATGTGTAGCTGTAAGGCTGAGATTTATTCCTCATCCTGCAGTTCCTGACATTTTTCGGGAGTTTCAGAGGAAATCGGCACAGCGGGTGAAAAACACGGAACCACCACGGAAATCATGCTTTTTTTTTTGCAGAACTGTCACTTCATTCATCATTTAAATAATTTCAGCTGACATCTTGCTGTCAACCTGCACAGCTTCAAAGAGATTCAAACACACACACACACACACACACAGATACACACACACACTCACACACATATACACACACACACACACATACACACACACACACACCATGAAACTCAACATGAAGCAAAACACATGAGCAGCTCATTGTTCGCTACGCTGCTGAATGCTAGTTCTCATAGTAAAATGGGGAGGGGCTACGATTTTATAGTAAATGGGGGAGGGGCTACGATTTTATAGTAAATGAGGGAGGGGCTACGATTTTATAGTAAATGGGGGAGGGGCTACGATTTTATAGTAAATGAGGGAGGGGCTACGATTTTATAGTAAATGGGGGAGGGCCTACGGTTTTATAGTAAATGGGGAGGGGCTACGATTTTATAGTAAATGGGCTACGATTTTATAGTAAATGGGCTACGATTTTATAGTAAATGGGGGAGGGGCTACGGTTTTATAGTAAATGGGCTACGATTTTATAGTAAATGGGGGAGGGGCTACGGTTTTATAGTAAATGGGCTACGATTTTATAGTAAATGGGGGAGGGGCTACGGTTTTATAGTAAATGGGGAGGGGCTACGATTTTATAGTAAAATGGGGAGGGGCTACGGTTTTATAGTTAAATGGGGAGGGGCTACGATTTTATAGTTAAATGGGGAGGGGCTACGGTTTTATAGTTAAATGGGGGAGGGGCTACGATTTTATAGTAAATGGGGGAGGGGCTACGGTTTTATAGTAAATGGGGAGGGGCTACGATTTTATAGTAAATGGGGGAGGGGCTACGATTTTACAGTAAATGGGGAGGGGCTACGGTTTTATAGTAAATGGGGAGGGGCTACAGTTTTATAGTAAATGGGGGAGGGGCTACGATTATGTAGTAAATGGGGGAGGGGCTACGGTTTTATAGTAAATGGGGAGGGCCTACGATTTTATAGTAAATGGGGAGGGGCTACGATTTTATAGTAAATGGGGAGGGGCTACGATTTTATAGTAAATGGGGAGGGGCTACGATTTTATAGTAGATGGGGAGGGGCTACGATTTTATAGTAAATGGGGAGGGGCTACGATTTTATAGTAGATGGGGAGGGCCTACGATTTTATAGTTAAATGGGGAGGGGCTACGATTTTATAGTAAAATGGGGAGGGGCTACGGTTTTATAGTTAAATGGGGGAGGGGCTACGGTTTTATAGTAAATGGGGGAGGGGCTATGGTTTTATATTAAATGGGGGAGGGGCTAAGATTTTATAGTAAATGGGGAGGGGCTAAGATTTTATAGTAAATGGGGAGGGGCTACGGTTTTATAGTAAATGGGCTGCGATTTTATAGTAAATGGGGGAGGGGCTACGGTTTTATAGTAAATGGGGAGGGGCTACGATTTTATAGTAAATGGGGGAGGGGCTACGATTTTACAGTAAATGGGGAGGGGCTACGGTTTTATAGTAAATGGGGAGGGGCTACAGTTTTATAGTAAATGGGGGAGGGGCTACGATTATGTAGTAAATGGGGGAGGGGCTACGATTATGTAGTAAATGGGGGAGGGGCTACGGTTTTATAGTAAATGGGGAGGGCCTACGATTTTATAGTAAATGGGGAGGGGCTACGATTTTATAGTAAATGGGGAGGGGCTACGATTTTATAGTAAATGGGGAGGGGCTACGATTTTATAGTAGATGGGGAGGGCCTACGATTTTATAGTAGATGGGGAGGGGCTACGATTTTATAGTAGATGGGGAGGGCCTACGATTTTATAGTAGATGGGGAGGGGCTACGATTTTATAGTAAATGGGGAGGGGCTACGGTTTTATAGTAAATGGGGAGGGGCTACAGTTTTATAGTAAATGGGGGAGGGGCTACGATTTTACAGTAAATGGGGGAGGGGCTACGGTTTTATAGTAAATGGGGAGGGCCTACGATTTTATAGTAAATGGGGAGGGGCTACGATTTTATAGTAAATGGGGAGGGGCTACGATTTTATAGTAAATGGGGAGGGGCTACGATTTTATAGTAAATGGGGAGGGGCTACGATTTTATAGTAGATGGGGAGGGCCTACGATTTTATAGTAGATGGGGAGGGCCTACGATTTTATAGTAGATGGGGAGGGGCTACGATTTTACAGTAAATGGGGGAGGGGCTACGTTTTTATAGTAAATGGGGGAGGGGCTACGATTATGTAGTAAATGGGGGAGGGGCTACGGTTTTATATTAAATGGGGGAGGGGCTATGGTTTTATATTAAATGGGGGAGGGGCTAAGATTTTATAGTAAATGGGGAGGGGCTAAGATTTTATAGTAAATGGGGAGGGGCTACGGTTTTATAGTAAATGGGCTGCGATTTTATAGTAAATGGGGGAGGGGCTACGGTTTTATAGTAAATGGGGAGGGGCTACGATTTTATAGTAAATGGGGGAGGGGCTACGATTTTACAGTAAATGGGGAGGGGCTACGGTTTTATAGTAAATGGGGAGGGGCTACAGTTTTATAGTAAATGGGGGAGGGGCTACGATTATGTAGTAAATGGGGGAGGGGCTACGATTATGTAGTAAATGGGGGAGGGGCTACGGTTTTATAGTAAATGGGGAGGGCCTACGATTTTATAGTAGATGGGGAGGGCCTACGATTTTATAGTAGATGGGGAGGGGCTACGATTTTATAGTAGATGGGGAGGGCCTACGATTTTATAGTAGATGGGGAGGGGCTACGATTTTATAGTAAATGGGGAGGGGCTACGGTTTTATAGTAAATGGGGAGGGGCTACAGTTTTATAGTAAATGGGGGAGGGGCTACGATTTTACAGTAAATGGGGGAGGGGCTACGGTTTTATAGTAAATGGGGAGGGCCTACGATTTTATAGTAAATGGGGAGGGGCTACGATTTTATAGTAAATGGGGAGGGGCTACGATTTTATAGTAAATGGGGAGGGGCTACGATTTTATAGTAAATGGGGAGGGGCTACGATTTTATAGTAGATGGGGAGGGCCTACGATTTTATAGTAGATGGGGAGGGCCTACGATTTTATAGTAGATGGGGAGGGGCTACGATTTTATAGTAAATGGGGAGGGGCTACGGTTTTATAGTAAATGGGGAGGGGCTACAGTTTTATAGTAAATGGGGGAGGGCCTACGATTTTATAGTAGATGGGGAGGGGCTACGATTTTATAGTAAATGGGGAGGGGCTACGGTTTTATAGTAGATGGGGAGGGCCTACGATTTTATAGTAGATGGGGAGGGGCTACGATTTTATAGTAAATGGGGAGGGGCTACGGTTTTATAGTAAATGGGGAGGGGCTACAGTTTTATAGTAAATGGGGGAGGGGCTACGATTTTACAGTAAATGGGGGAGGGGCTACGTTTTTATAGTAAATGGGGGAGGGGCTACGATTATGTAGTAAATGGGGGAGGGGCTACGGTTTTATAGTAAATGGGGAGGGGCTACGGTTTTATAGTAGATGGGGAGGGCCTACGATTTTATAGTAAATGGGGAGGGGCTACGATTTTATAGTAAATGGGGAGGGGCTACGATTTTATATTAAATGGGGAGGGGCTACGGTTTTATAGTAGATGGGGAGGGGCTACGGTTTTATAGTAAATGGGGAGGGGCTTTAATCTCAGTACATTTCTAAATAAAATGAAAATACACAAAACACATTTTTCAAACAACCCTTGAAGAACCATGTTTTGTTAGAGTGTGTGTTAACTGGGTAAGTGTGCGCTACACACTCCAAATTACTGCTCATTATTTTCATCTTTGATACACTCACCGGGTTCCTCAAGGCTAATTAATGGATAATTAAGGGTTCTTAGCTTGCACAAATGGGTTCTATTTGGAACTCTGACAGGTTCTAGGCTCTTTAAGGATTCACAGTTTGAACATTTAGTGATCAGGAAACGCTGCTGTCGGGTTCTACATAGTGACTGTTATACTTTCTAGTAGAACCGTTGCCTAAAGTCAACTAATTCAATTCAATTTTCTAAATTCAGCTAATTAAATTCAATAACATAAAAGCAGGAGAAGAAGAACTCTTTTAAGCTTTTATGAGATTATGACATTGATAAATCTTTACAGTGGTGAAATTTACTCATCGATCGTGTGTCTTAATGTCTCAAACGTCTGGCAAAACCTCATCTGTGTGTCTGTCTGTCTCTCTCTTTCTCTCTCTCTCTCTCTCTCTCTCGCTCTCTCATTAATAACACACTCAGGTTAGGACACAGACGTTTAAAACACTCATTTATCATTTAGAAATCTTCTACAGGACGAGTTCTTCATCTGCTCTCAATGTTTCAGCTTCTGCTCAGGAAATAAAGAAATGCACATTCAGTGTCTCCAGCACTGTTTTTACTTATTTTATAACTTTAATATATTCATTTCATTAAAAAAACATCAGGCTAAATAACTTTTTTAACATTGCTGATCTCTCGACTCAGACAGTGTTGATTAATTTTCTAGAACAGCAGCTCTGACAGTAGTGCAGCTGCAAATATTAATGCACTCGTTCTAATACGACATCGTTTCTATAGCAACAGCTCATTCAAACGTGGGTAATCATTCATATGGTGAAGTTTTCTGTAAGGAGAAATGGGTTTATTTAACATGTATGGAAGGAGTCTCCAGTGTCAGCGCTTTGTAACAGTCAGAGGTAAAGCTGTAACTTTAAGTTTTCTGACGTCTTCAGGACAGAGGAGTTTACGCTTCTTTGCGGTTTCTCAGTAACATGCGGAACAAGCTGCGTTTTTATTTTTGTCTTATTAACTTGAAGAGAGAGAGAATAAAGAGACTCTGGTGAGGGAACGAGTGTTTATAGCTGCTATAACGTAAGCGACAACAGGAACGATGTTGCAACATTAAATGTAACTATAAAGAGATAAAAAGTATGACGTGTCATTCTTTAATAAATAAGAAATTGTAACTGTTGGTAAATTGCTGTGGTGTAAGAGGAATAAAACACTTGGGGACGTGCTGTTAGAGGAAAATAATCAACTTGGTGGCGGTAACAGTAACTCTGCTTCATCACACCACCCTGTCGTTGATTATTTTCCTGTAACAGCACGTCCCATTGTGTCTTATTCCTTACTTGTGGTCTACTGAATAACTGCAGCAGTGATATTTGTTGTTGTATCTTTATCTTATAATTAATCAATAAGCGTTGAACAGAAAATAAATAATAATTGACAGCTCCAGGTGTTGTGAGTGGAAGACGTGCTGTTATCGTAGTCATGATGAAAATCTCATATTTCTGTTTGGATTTTATTCTTTTGACCTTTATCACTTTTTTCCAGACAGCTCTGTGTTTCGTATTTCCGCGATGGCGCTGTTTTATCGTCATCCTTAATGTTGTTTACTCCGATTTCAGAACTGAAATAAAAACTGCACTGAACCTAAAGTTTATTATTACAGCTGAAAAGTCGAACCCGTGACCTCCACATTGGTGTGTGTTTAAAACTAATCGGTATTTCGTGGACGGAGATCTGTGTGTGTCAGCGTTAAAATCCTCCTGCGTTGGTCATGAAGTATTCAAACCATTAAAATAAAAGTCTCTCAACATTTTTCAGCCTCGCTGTACGTTTGCTCCTGGAGTCTCAGCTCCGGGCCTAATCATCCAGCAATTACACTCCAGCAACGTTTCCATCATTTCACGCCCGCTAATGCTCGTAGGCTCGGCTCAAAACCTTTAATGCGTCTCTCCAGCCAAGAGCTGAATGTCTGCTGCTTAACGCATAACTGTGGAAAATAGGAAAAAGAGACCTTTTTTCTTTAAGCGCTATGCCTCTTGAATATCGTCTGGCTCTGTGGTTAGCAGAAATGGCTATAATTTAATCTCGGAAATCACAGTGAGAGCCTCAGAGGAGGAGGAGGAGGAGAAGGAGGAGGAGGAATTTATAAAAGTGCGTCAGACTTAAGGTGGGTTGAATAGAATAAGTGAGAGAATGATCTAATCAAATAGACATAAAGAATGAAAAAGCCGCAGCTAAAACATGAGCAGAAGTGAAACGTCGACGCAAGTTATACAACAAAAAACTCTTCTGTCCTGAAGATGTCTGAAAACGTACAGCTGACACTGGAGACTCCTTCCATAAAGGTTAAATAAATTACAGAAAACTTCACCATCTCAACAATTACACATGGTTTTTAATCCGTTTGTTAGTAGTGGAGCGTCGGTGGTACACGTCCCTGTGAATGAGCTGTTACTATAGAAACAATAACGCATCAAAACCGGTGAGATGACAAACATTTCTATGAAATATATTATAAAATACAATTCCAACACAACTTCACTTATTTCTGAAATCTATACATCAGCCACATGAGTGGCTTTAATTCCCTCAAACAAAAGCAGTCAACGAATTTCACCACATATATATAAAACACTTCAAGCGTCATGAAAGTGCTTTTAGTAAAAACTAACAAAAATTATAACAGAAGAGAGAATAGAATTAGATTGGAATTGTGTAATAACTTAATAGAATAGAGTAGAATTGTGTAGTACATTTGAAAAGAAGAGGATCGAAGGCTAAAATAATAATTTTGGATACAACAGAATAACAGTGTAGTGTAACAGCGTAATAATAACTTAATAGAAAACAATAAGAATGAATTGTGTAATAATAGTTTAAAAGAATAGCATAGAATAGAAGAATAGAAAAGTAGAAGAGTGTAGTAACAGAATAGAATAGCATAAAATAGATAGAATAGAGGAGTGGAATAATAATAATAACAAAATAGAAAAGAATAAAGGAGAATATTAATAACATAATGGAACAAAATAATAAAGGAATAGAATGGAACAGTGTAATAATAACAAAGGAGAATAGAAAACTAATAATAATAATAATAATATAGAATAGAATAGAATAGAATTGTGTAATAGAAATGTTGAAAAGAATAGAGGAGAACGATGAAATAAAACAGATGTGTGGAATAATTAATATCTTAACAGAATAAAATAGAGTAGAATTGGGTAATGACTTTGAAAAGAATACAATAGAATTGTGTAATGACGGACAATTATTGCACTATTGTTGCAGAATTCTTGCACTAGAATTGTGCAGTACAATAGAATTAGAGTAGAATTGTGTAATTATAATTTTGAAGACAAGGGGA
>NC_069717.1:1178325-1193325 GCF_027358585.1 Pangasianodon hypophthalmus
GTATTGGGGGTGGTGTTGTTGGGGATGGTGTAGTGGTGTAGTTGGGGTTGGTGTAGTTGGGGTTGGTGTAGTTGGGGGGGTGTAGTGGGGGGTGGTGTAGTGGTGTAGCTGGGGGAGGTGTAGTTGGGGGTGGTGTAGTGGTGTAGTTCGGGGAGGTGTAGTTGGGGGTGGTGTAGTGGTGTAGTTCGAGGAGGTGTAGTTGGGGGTGGTGTAGTTGGGGGTGGTGTAGTGGGGGGTGGTGTAGTTGGGGGTAATGTAGTTGGGGTGGTGTAGTTGGGGGTGGTGTAGTGGTGTAGTTGGGGGTGGTGTAGTTGGGGGTGGTGTAGTTGGGGGGGTGTAGTGGGGGGTGGTGTAGTGGTGTAGCTGGGGGAGGTGTAGTTGGGGGTGGTGTAGTGGTGTAGTTCGGGGAGGTGTAGTTGGGGGTGGTGTAGTTGGGGGTGGTGTAGTGGGGGGTGGTGTAGTTGGGGGTAATGTAGTTGGGGTGGTGTAGTTGGGGGTGGTGTAGTGGTGTAGTTGGGGGTGGTGTAGTTGGGGGTGGTGTAGTTGGGGGAGGTGTAGTTGGGGGAGGTGTAGTTGGGGTGGTGTAGTGGTGTAGTTGGGGGTGGTGTAGTTGGGGGTAATGTAGTTGGGGTGGTGTAGTTGGGGGTGGTGTAGTTGGTGTGTAGTGGTGTAGTTGGGGGAGGTTTAGTTGGGGTGGTGTAGTGGTGTAGTTGGGGTGGTGTAGTTGGGGGTAATGTAGTTGGGGTGGTGTAGTTGGGGGTGGTGTAGTTGGGGTGTAGTGGTGTAGTTGGGGGTGGTGTAGTTGGGGGGGTGTAGTGGGGGGTGTAGTGGTGTAGTTGGGGGTGGTGTAGTTGGGGGAGGTGTAGTGGTGTAGTTGGGGGTGGTGTAGTGGTGTAGTTGGGGGTGGTGTAGTTGGGGTGGTGTAGTTGGGGGTAATGTAGTTGGGGTGGTGTAGTGGTGTAGTTGGGGGTGGTGTAGTGGTGTAGTTGGGGGAGGTGTAGTTGGGGGAGGTGTAGTGGTGTAGTTGGGGGAGGTGTAGTGGTGTAGTTAGGGGAGGTGTAGTGGTGTAGTTGGGGGTGGTGTAGTTGGGGGAGGTGTAGTGGTGTAGTTGGGGGTGGTGTAGTTGGGGGTGCTGTAGTGTTTTAGTTGGGGGAGGTGTAGTTGGGGGAGGTGTAGTGGTGTAGTTGGGGGTGGTGTAGTGGTGTAATTTGGGGAGGTGTAGTTGGGGGTGGTGTATTTGGGGTGGTTTAGTGGGGGGTGTAGTGGTGTAGTTGGGGGTGGTGTAGTTGGGGGTGGTGTAGTTCGGGGAGGTGTAGTGGTGTAGTTCGGGGAGGTGTAGTGGTGTAGTTGGGGGAGGTGTAGTGTTGTAGTTGGGGGTGGTGTAGTGGTGTAGTTGGGGGAGGTGTAGTGGTGTAGTTAGGGGAGGTGTAGTGGTGTAGTTGGGGGTGGTGTAGTTGGGGGTGGTGTAGTGGTGTAGTTGGGGGAGGTGTAGTGGTGTAGTTGGGGGTGGTGTAGTTGGGGGTGGTGTAGTGTTGTAGTTGGGGGTGGTGTAGTGTTGTAGTTGGGGGAGGTGTAGTGGTGTAGTTGGGGGTGGTGTAGTTGGGGGTGGTGTAGTGGTGTAGTTGGGGGAGGTGTAGTGGTGTAGTTGGGGGTGGTGTAGTTGGGGGTGGTGTAGTGTTGTAGTTGGGGGAGGTGTAGTTGGGGGAGGTGTAGTGGTGTAGTTGGGGGTGGTGTAGTTGGGGGTGGTGTAGTGGTGTAGTTGGGGGAGGTGTAGTGGTGTAGTTGGGGGAGGTGTAGTGGTGTAGTTCGGGGAGGTGTAGTGGTGTAGTTGGGGGAGGTGTAGTGGTGTAGTTGGGGGTGGTGTAGTTGGGGGAGGTGTAGTGGTGTAGTTGGGGGTGGTGTAGTTGGGGGTGGTGTAGTTGGGGGTGGTGTAGTGGTGTAGTTGGGGGAGGTGTAGTGGTGTAGTGGTGTAGTTGGGGGAGGTGTAGTGGTGTAGTTGGGGGTGGTGTAGTGGTGTAGTTTGGGGAGGTGTAGTGGTGTAGTTGGGGGTGGTGTAGTTGGGGGTGGTGTAGTGGTGTAGTTGGGGGAGGTGTAGTGGTGTAGTTGGGGGTGGTGTAGTTGGGGGTGGTGTAGTGTTGTAGTTGGGGGAGGTGTAGTTGGGGGAGGTGTAGTGGTGTAGTTGGGGGTGGTGTAGTTGGGGGTGGTGTAGTGGTGTAGTTGGGGGAGGTGTAGTGGTGTAGTTGGGGGTGGTGTAGTGTTGTAGTTGGGGGAGGTGTAGTGGTGTAGTTGGGGGAGGTGTAGTGGTGTAGTTGGGGGTGGTGTAGTTGGGGGTGGTGTAGTGTTGTAGTTGGGGGTGGTGTAGTGGTGTAGTTGGGGGTGGTGTAGTTGGGGGTGGTGTAGTGGTGTAGTTGGGGGAGGTGTAGTGGTGTAGTTGGGGGTGGTGTAGTTGGGGGTGGTGTAGTGTTGTAGTTGGGGGAGGTGTAGTTGGGGGAGGTGTAGTGGTGTAGTTGGGGGTGGTGTAGTTGGGGGTGGTGTAGTGGTGTAGTTGGGGGAGGTGTAGTGGTGTAGTTGGGGGAGGTGTAGTGGTGTAGTTCGGGGAGGTGTAGTGGTGTAGTTGGGGGAGGTGTAGTGGTGTAGTTGGGGGTGGTGTAGTTGGGGGAGGTGTAGTGGTGTAGTTGGGGGTGGTGTAGTTGGGGGTGGTGTAGTTGGGGGTGGTGTAGTGGTGTAGTTGGGGGAGGTGTAGTGGTGTAGTGGTGTAGTTGGGGGAGGTGTAGTGGTGTAGTTGGGGGTGGTGTAGTGGTGTAGTTTGGGGAGGTGTAGTGGTGTAGTTGGGGGTGGTGTAGTTGGGGGTGGTGTAGTGGTGTAGTTGGGGGAGGTGTAGTGGTGTAGTTGGGGGTGGTGTAGTTGGGGGTGGTGTAGTGTTGTAGTTGGGGGAGGTGTAGTTGGGGGAGGTGTAGTGGTGTAGTTGGGGGTGGTGTAGTTGGGGGTGGTGTAGTGGTGTAGTTGGGGGAGGTGTAGTGGTGTAGTTGGGGGTGGTGTAGTGTTGTAGTTGGGGGAGGTGTAGTGGTGTAGTTGGGGGAGGTGTAGTGGTGTAGTTGGGGGTGGTGTAGTTGGGGGAGGTGTAGTGGTGTAGTTGGGGGTGGTGTAGTTGGGGGTGGTGTAGTGGTGTAGTTGGGGGAGGTGTAGTGGTGTAGTGGTGTAGTTGGGGGAGGTGTAGTGGTGTAGTTGGGGGTGGTGTAGTGGTGTAGTTCGGGGAGGTGTAGTGGTGTAGTTGGGGGTGGTGTAGTTGGGGGTGGTGTAGTGGTGTAGTTGGGGGAGGTGTAGTTGGGGGTGGTGTAGTTGGGGGAGGTGTAGTGGTGTAGTTGGGGGAGGTGTAGTGGTGTAGTTGGGGGAGGTGTAGTTGGGGGTGGTGTAGTGGTGTAGTTTGGGGAGGTGTAGTGGTGTAGTTGGGGGTGGTGTAGTTGGGGGTGGTGTAGTTGGGGGTGGTGTAGTGGTGTAGTTGGGGGTGGTGTAGTTGGGGGTGGTGTAGTGGTGTAGTTGGGGGTGGTGTAGTGGTGTAGTTGGGGGTGGTGTAGTTGGGGGTGGTGTAGTGGTGTAGTTGGGGGTGGTGTAGTTAGGGGAGGTGTAGTGGTGTAGTTGGGGGAGGTGTAGTTGGGGGAGGTGTAGTGGTGTAGTTGGGGGTGGTGTAGTTGGGGGTGGTGTAGTTGGGGTGTAGTGGTGTAGTTGGGGGTGGTGTAGTGGTGTAGTTGGGGGTGGTGTAGTTGGGGGAGGTGTAGTGGTGTAGTTGGGGGAGGTGTAGTTGGGGGAGGTGTAGTGGTGTAGTTGGGGGTGGTGTAGTTGGGGGTGGTGTAGTGGTGTAGTTGGGGGTGGTGTAGTTGGGGGTGGTGTAGTTGGGGGTGGTGTAGTGGTGTAGTTGGGGGTGGTGTAGTTGGGGGTGGTGTAGTGGTGTAGTTGGGGGTGGTGTAGTTAGGGGAGGTGTAGTGGTGTAGTTGGGGTGTAGTGGTGTAGTTGGGGGTGGTGTAGTGGTGTAGTTGGGGGAGGTGTAGTTGGGGGAGGTGTAGTGGTGTAGTTGGGGGTGGTGTAGTTGGGGGTGGTGTAGTTGGGGGTGGTGTAGTGGTGTAGTTGGGGGTGGTGTAGTGGTGTAGTTGGGGGTGGTGTAGTGGTGTAGTTGGGGGTGGTGTAGTTAGGGGAGGTGTAGTGGTGTAGTTGGGGGTGGTGTAGTTGGGGGAGGTGTAGTAGTGTAGTTGGGGGTGGTGTAGTTGGGGGAGGTGTAGTAGTGTAGTTGGGGGTGGTGTAGTTGGGGGAGGTGTAGTAGTGTAGTTGGGGGTGGTGTAGTTGGGGGAGGTGTAGTGGTGTAGTTGGGGGTGGTGTAGTTGGGGGTGGTGTAGTGTTGTAGTTGGGGGAGGTGTAGTGGTGTAGTTGGGGGAGGTGTAGTTGGGGGTGGTGTAGTGGTGTAGTTGGGGGTGGTGTAGTGGTGTAGTTGGGGGAGGTGTAGTTGGGGGTGGTGTAGTGTTGTAGTTGGGGGTGGTGTAGTGGTGTAGTTGGGGGAGGTGTAGTTGGGGGTGGTGTAGTGGTGTAGTTGGGGGTGGTGTAGTGGTGTAGTTGGGGAAGGTGTAGTGGTGTAGTTGGGGGTGGTGTAGTTAGGGGAGGTGTAGTTGGGGGGAGGTGTAGTTGGGGGAGGTGTAGTTGGGGGTGGTGTAGTGGTGTAGTTGGGGGAGGTGTAGTTGGGGGAGGTGTAGTGGTGTAGTTGGGGGTGGTGTAGTGGTGTAGTTGGGGGTGGTGTAGTTAGGGGAGGTGTAGTGGTGTAGTTGGGGGTGGTGTAGTTGGGGGAGGTGTAGTAGTGTAGTTGGGGGAGGTGTAGTAGTGTAGTTGGGGGTGGTGTAGTTGGGGGAGGTGTAGTAGTGTAGTTGGGGGTGGTGTAGTTGGGGGAGGTGTAGTTGGGGGTGGTGTAGTGGTGTAGTTGGGGGTGGTGTAGTGGTGTAGTTGGGGAAGGTGTAGTGGTGTAGTTGGGGGTGGTGTAGTTGGGGGTGGTGTAGTGGTGTAGTTGGGGGAGGTGTAGTTGGGGGTGGTGTAGTGGTGTAGTTGGGGGTGGTGTAGTGGTGTAGTTGGGGGTGGTGTAGTGGTGTAGTTGGGGAAGGTGTAGTGGTGTAGTTGGGGGAGGTGTAGTTGGGGGTGGTGTAGTTGGGGGTGGTGTAGTTGGGGGAGGTGTAGTTGGGGGTGGTGTAGTTCAGTCGGCTAGTTTAACCCCATCAGCGCTTTAAATTTACCTCCAGACGAGGAATCGATCGTTTGTCTATCGACTCGTGAGGCTTTTCTCCAGAACGCAACACATCAGAAGCTGCTCTTACGAAAACAGAACACGGATCTGCTTCATCAGTTAATAACAAAAAAACAGTAAAAATGTTAAAATTCTAATCTAAATTTACTGTCAATTTACAGATTTCTTTACCTGTGAGGACCCAGGTATAATTAATCAATTAAACAATTAATCAACTAATCAGTCGAGTAATTAATTGGTTAATTGATTATTTACACCTGGGTCTTCACAGTTAAAGAAATGAATCTAAGAATATTAAAAATGAATATACTTATAATTTATTATAACTATATTAATTATATTATTTATCATATATTAATTTATAATTAATATTTTTATTTTTTATAATTAGTTAATTAGTTAATTTGTTAATTGGTTAATTAATTAATTAAGTTTATTCATCTTTAACAAAGTACCAGTTTAACTTAATATAAAAACATAAATATAATTAATATTTTAAAAAATCTAACTTCAAAAGCATTTCTGGCTTAAATTCTCCACTAAAAAAATTAAACTACAATTTATAAACAAAAGCATCACACAAGCTCATTTATCTGTTGATTTGTTTGTTTGTTTGTTTGTTTGTTTGTTTTAGAGGTTCCAGCAGATCCCTTAAAACTGCCTCCAGTTTGTTTGAAAGTTTCTTCACATGACGGAATCATCATTGTTTTTACACTATTATACAGTATTATAATATATTAAATAGATTTAGGTGGAAGTTTCTTTATTCTGCTCAAAAGTTTGTATCTCTGTTGAGTTTCTTTAAATAATTTATTGAATGTCGCTATTTAAGAGATAAACCACCACACAGGGCTTTGGTGCTGAGCAGCTTGAGGTGAGAGTCAGTGGGAATCAGGAAACAGCTCTCAGGTGCTTTATAACAGAAAACACTGGAGGAAAAAATACAAATAAATGACTGAGAGTTTAGAAAAACGAAAATTATGTGAAGAAACGTGAAGAAAAAGTCCAAAATGAAATAAAAACACACATTTATATAACATACAGGAACACTATTTTAAGTTATTTATTGTTATTATTATTATTATTTTACTCTTAATCTCTCTTTTCCCCCTTTTTTCTTTCTTTTTGTTAGTGAATGAGTATGTGTTAACCCTAAACTCACTAAACACCCTCTCGGTTTCATGATGGAAACGTAGCCAACACTGTACCAGTCTTCTGTATTAAATTTACTCTTTAATTTGTGGTAATTTAACTCCACAGTGAAGAAAAGCTCTGTATTCAAGCCTTTGCTAAAATGTTTTTGTGTCTTTCTTCACACACATTCAGTGAAAGAGGAAAAAATATCTCATGCACACAATGTTTTATTCAGTGGTGACGTGACAGAAGTTTGAGTCATCGAGTGGTTTTGTTGTGTTGGCGGCAGCTGGATTGAGATTTAGTGCAACAGAAAATGAAAATCTTTCAGGACCAGCGTTTTCAAATGGAGTTCTGTGTGTTTATTTTTAATGATGATACAGTGGTGAAGATCACAATCAATTACTGACAAAGTTATTATAATGGTTAGAGGAATTTCTGATTTCAAACTGTTCACTTAAATACAATAGGTTTCATCTAAATCTCAATTATAATGAATTATAATTTTATATTATTTCACAAAAAGGACAAAAAGTGCATATTTGGGAAGAGGAAGGTTTTATTTAACTTTAATCTTGTTAGAACATAGGAGCATGGAGCCCTGTACCTCATATCCTCATGTAAATACCTCATGTAAATATGACCAAGAGTGACCCTTACTGTGTATTTATTTATTTATTTATTTATTTATTCTGACTGTTCACTGTTATTTATCCCAGTACTTTTCTTTCATATTTCTTCTTATGTAATGTCATCCTGCACTTCATCTCAACTCCAGTGTATTTTAGTAATGATTTCTTTTATTATTTCTACCTTTATACTTTTAGATCTAATTTTAAATAGACTTTATTGTCTTCATTTTATTCTATATTTTCTACTGCAGCACATGAAGATCGTGCAAACTAATAATCTCATTGTCCAAGCTACCTTGTACATATGACAATAAAGTTCATGAATCTTAAAACCATCTAATTAAATAGGTTTAAAGGGCTGTTAATATGTTAATATGTTAATCTGCTGTTGCAGTAACTGGTTTAGATGGTAACCGGTTTTCTGTGGCTCCCATGTGAGAAATAAATGTGATGGTATTTACTTTGACTTTTTCTGTACGTGAACTGGGATGGATTGTTCCAAACTTATCGTGAAATCTCGCGAGAACTGGACTGACAACTCTCGCGAGAACGTCACTAACTTCCTGCAATAGTTGTTTGGATAATGGCGGCGCGTCAGCTAACAGCGCTTCTAACCTTTCATTAAAACCGGGGAAATACCCGACAATCAGCAGGAATCGAGCACAATAAACGCTTTCGGTAAGAGAAACCCAGAACTGACTGGGTCTTTTTTAAAAGATGTGACTAAACGGGTTAACAGGGGAAAAAATGTTTGTTTGCTAACTACCGCTGTCGTGAAGTAGGTTAGTTAGCCGTTTAGCTAGCTAGTTAGATAGCTGCTAGAGTTAGCCGAGTACAGCGCTGAAGCTGTTAATTATTTATTACTTCTTCTTGAGTGTAAAATGAAAGTCTTTTGAATCGTCTCATTGATGTTGCTCATTAGCGTTGTGTTAAGCAAGTTTTAAGTAAGCGGTCGCTTCCCTGTAACGTCAGAGCTACCGCGCATGCGCACGAGCTGCGCCCAGCGACCGGTTTGCGCCGTTTTCGCGCATGCGCACTACGCAGGTCTGTTAGTGACGGTCTGTAAACACACGCGGCTGATTTATAGGAGCTCGTTAAAGCATTCAGTTTAGTTATTTCTGCTAATTTATTTTAACTTATTCACTTACTCGGTAAGCTGGAACACACGCTAGAGCTGGTAAAGATGATTTATTTGATTGTTAGTTGTTGTGTGATGATTTTATCTGAGGTGTAATTAGTTATTAAGGTGGTAATTAAAGGCATTGTGTCCAGCTCTCCTTGAGTAAATTAAAGGACGTTTATTCAGATTGTGTTTGTTTTTCCGGACCGTCAGAGTCTGTTTCTGATGCCTGCATTGGGCTGGAGGGCACGAAGTCATGGTTCTCTGAGAAAAGCTCCTGTCAGGTGAGTGCTTTTAACACTAGGAGTATGAGGATCTGAGATATTTGCGATGTAATAACCTGCTCTACAACTATCACAGTTTCATGGTGAACGTTTTGTCCAAAAGCCTCATTGCACATCATTCTGTACAGAACAAAACAAAAAAAAAAACCTAAAATCTCCTAATTGTTGTTGTTCAGTTTTCCAGACGTATGTGCGCTCAGTAACGTGTGTAGAAATTCTGATCAATTAACACAAGATCTCTAAACAACATTAATGTTTTTATTCTGAAGAAAAAGCATAACCCTTTTTTCCCACAGGATATATCGATATATCTTTACCAACCAGACGGGATAAACTGTAAAAAATGACTGATATAAATTCAGATTTAAACTAAAATCCTAGATATACGTGACTTCTGTCAGTTTTTGCCTCAATAAAAGATAGTGTTTTCATCACAGCGTATTTGGGCTGAGCTCACGTGATACCTGGAATTTATATAATTACAATCCGGAAGTTTCAAGAGAAAAAAAAATCACTTCTACTGTATATAACTCCGCCTGCTGTTTTTAGGCCACGCCCCCTACCTGTGTCAGTCACACAGAAACAGAAAGCATCTCATCAAGCCGATCGAGGAGACGAAGAGACACAAGTGGTGGCTGAACTGGTGGCTATAAGCGTCTGTTACTTGTTAGCTACTTTATCCTCGAAGATTCAACGTTAAACTTTTTTTTTTTAAAAAAGCTGATTATTTAGATTTGAGGTAAAGGTGTATGATTCATCATTGTGCTCTGATGGACTGCTGTCCATGCTGTCAACTGTGTGTGTGTGTGTGTGTGTGTGTGTGTGTGTGTGTGTGAGAGAGAGAGAGAGTGTGTGACGTTCCTGGAATGTACAGCATCTGAAATATGAGCTCAGCTTCCTCACAGTGCACTTTCTTCCTGCTGAGAATCGCTTATTGATAAAGACTGTAGAATGAAGCCTTTAGAATTTCGCTAAAATAAAATTCTTAAATAAATGCGTATTTCACTTCAGTTGCTTTAATTGTTTAAAGGTTGCTTTAAACAATCTTTCTGGCTACTGCAGATGTCCGTAAACGCACCCTGTTCACTAGATAGTGCACTATTTGGGGATTTTAATTAGCAAGCGTGCTCGTAAACATCCACGAAGTGTCCCTAGATAGGGAATAGGGATCAGGGATTAGGGCGCAGTTTCAGACACCATGTTTGTGACATCATTGTTTTGAATAAAATTACAGGATTGAGAACAGAAAGCTAAAATAAACGCCTGATTCGTCTGTGCAGGAGGGCGGAGTAGCGATGTGGAGCCAATCAGGAGGAGAGAAACCTCCAGCGATGGATCCACGCGTGGCGGAGTACGGTGAGTTCTGATTGGCTGAGAAGAGTAACCTGTAACACATAACATAAACGCGGACTGACTCTGAAGAGATTAGACGTTAACATGACGACGATGTGCAGCAGAAAAGGGGCGGAGCCACCAGGTGCAGGTTTCGAGCGCTGTGTTGTGAATGCGTATTAAGCACAACGAGTTTAAACCAGATTTTTTGGGGGTGTGTAGTAGGTGAGGTAAGATGAAACACTCGAGGATATGCCGTGATAGGAAAATAATCAACAATAGGGTGGTCTGAGTTACTGTTCCACCCTGAAGTTGATTATTTTCCCATAACAGCATATCTTCAGGTGTTTTACTCCTCTTACACCACAGCAATTTACCAACAAACACGTTTTTTTTTATTAATAAAAAAACACCATGTCGTCCTTTTTATCTGTTTATAGTTACATTTAATGCTGAAAGACCAGTAATTTCCTCTTTTCACTTACGTTATAGCAGCTATAAACACTCGTTCCCTCACCAGCCTCTCTTTCTTCTCTCTCTTAACGTTAACGAGACAAAAAAAAAACGTAGCATGTTACGGAGAAACCGCAGAGAAGCGTAAACTCTTCTGTCCTGAAAACTGTCTGAAAACTTAAAGTTACAGCTTCACCTCTGACTGTTACAAAGCGCTGATATATACGTATACTTCTCACACACACACACACACACACACACACACACACACCTGAAGCAGGTGTCTGGAAGGAGCAGGACCTGCGGTCGGTTTTCCATAGGTGTGGATCCGGATTTGTTTTGTCTAGGTCTGTGGTTTTGGAGCCTTTAACCACCGTATTTAGGTCGCAAATCCGACCTCCATCTTATTCACCTTCTGCTGCGTTTATATTTCTGAGATTCACACCTCAGTGCTGTTGGATGCTGGATTCTGATTGGTCAGGAGGTGTTGATTAATTTTCACGAATAGTCGTTCCGGCTGTAATTCGAATTTATTATTAACGCCCTCGTTCTAATACGTTATCGTTTCTATAGTAACAGCTCACACACAGGGACGTGTACAACGGACGCTCCACGTAAACGCATTGAAAATGTTGAGGAGATGTTTATTTAACATTTATGGAAGGAGTCTCCAGTGTCAGACAGAGAGAGAGAGAGAGAGAAGAAAGACAGACAGGCTGGTGAGGGAACGAGTGTTTATAGCTGCTATAACGTAAGTGAAAAGAGGAAATTACTGGTCTTTCAGCATTAAATGTAACTATAAACGGATAAAAAGGACGACGTGGCGTTTTTTAATTAATAAAAATAATGTGTTTGTTGGTAAATTGCTGTGGTGTAAGAGGAATAAAACACTTGTAAAATAGGAAAATAATCTACTGCAGAGTGGTAACAGTAACTCCGCTTCATCACACCACTTCGTCACTGATTATTTTCCTGTAACTGACTCACACACGCTGTGTTTATTCCTTACATAAAACACTTACAAAACTGTAGCTGAGACTTACTGAGGAAATGAAATCAGCTCTTGGGGAAAGATTGAGACTTAATGGATGAAGAGTGACTCTGCGTGTGTGTGTGTTTATGTGTGTGTATGTGTGCGTGTGTGTGTGTGTGTGTGTGTGTGTTTGTGTGTGTATGTGTGTGTGTGTGTGTGTGTGTGTTTACAGAGCTGTCATCTGCATGGAGGAATCTGAACCAGAGCAAAGCAGCTGTAAGTGTTTCTCAAACACACTTGTGCGTTAGCGTGTGTGTGTGTGTGCGTGCGTGCGTGTGCTTTTTGTTGTGGATGAATGAGGTAAGGACGAGTGTGTGTGTGTGTGTGTGTGTGTGTGTGTGTTTTCAGCTGCGTCACATTGAGAATCAGTTGGAGGCGGCGGTCGGTTCGGGAGTCGTCATCACCTCGCTGAACACGGAGAAGACACACAAACACAAACGCAGAGGTAACACACACACTCTCACACACACACACACACACACACTCTCTCTCACACACACACACACACACACACACGCGCGCGGCCTACATTCAGAATGTGGAAGTAATTAATTTGTCCTGATGAGCAGCTGCTTATTAGGCTGCGTCTACATTTCCATTCACATTTCCATTTTTTCGTGTTTGTGTCTAATGAGCTCCCGTTGGTCTGCTCTGTCAGGACAGGAAGTGTTGCCATGGTAACGGTAAACGTGGCTCGCTCTGTATAGGCTCTGTACCGTGAACGATGATCTGTAGAATATCTTACCTGTAAACAACAGAGTGAAGTTGTATGAAGTGTGTGTTGTATGAACCTTCGCGCGTGTGTGTGTGTGTGTGTGTGTGTGTGTGTGTGTGTGTGTGTGTGTGTGTGCAGGTAGGCGGAGCTCGGATGGTGATGATGTGGCGGTTAAGCCCCGCCCACAGAGTCGACGCAGCCCGGATAAGAGCTCTCGGAGCCCGCTGAGGACCAGCACGCAGGACAACACGCACACCTCAGACAGGTAAAGCTCACACCCTCGACTTTATATTATTATACAAGTGGGAGAAAATTTCACAGACGTTTCAAATCTGTGCGTGTGCGTGTGCGTGCGTGTGTTTGTGTGTGTGTGTGTGTGTGCGTGCGCTCCAGACCCGTGTCCTCTCCTCCTGACGCATCTCTGAGTCGCCTGGTGTACGACCGAGACTGTCGTCCTCTCCACTCGGCCGACGCGGACAGCACTCGCTCCTCTGCGCTAGACGCCACGACCGTACGCGTCCTCAACGACCCGCCCGCTCCGCAGAGGTCGGAGGTCACGGTGGGGGGGTCGGAGGTCAGCCCGGGGTCGGCACGGCTGGTGAAGCTGCGTCAGCGTCAGACGGATGAGAAGCTGGAGAAGCTGAAGGAGAGGATCAGGAGGCAGAGGGAGCAGCTGGAGGAGGCGGCAGACGGGGGGCGGGAAAGGGCGATAGGGGCGGGGCAGGGAAACTCCGCCCACCAGCACGTCGCTAAAGTGCGCAAAGTGGCAGCCGCTCCGCCTGCGCCGAACTATAAAGGTAAAGACGTACGATTTCACAGGGAAGTGAAATGCTTTACTGAGTTTACTGATGGTTGCCGTGGTAGCGACAAGCTAGTGCCGTTCAATGTCCATCGTTTTTCCTGCCAGAGAGGCCACGCCCACAAGCGGAGTAAACGACGTGTCACTTGCTAGAGCGACTGAGTAGCGATGAATGTCTGCTTTCAGATTCGATCATTACAATGATATTAATTTAAATAATTTATAAAATGCTTCATTTGAGGAATTACTTTCTTGAAAGTCCTAAATTTCAAATTTGATGCATCTGCATGAACCCTGGAATTACTACAGCTAAAAACTATGTAGAAACCAAAACAAAATGACTAACTGCAGTAATATAGTAATAATAATAATAACAATAATAATAATAATAATAATAAAAACTCAGATTTTTGTAGTAGTTATGTTGATCAGTGAGGATTTTACTCAATGGCGACACCCAGTGTTCAGTTCGTGGAACTGCAGTTTTGTACTTTTTTTAAAAATATTTGGTCAGTTTTATCTCATTTTTAAACATTTCTGTATGTCACAGACTAGCAAGTGTTGGGTTAGGAATATATATTTGATTTAAAATATATATATATATATATATATATATATATATATATATATATATATATATATATATATATATATATATAATAAAACCCTGGATAATATGATCAGGTGTTGTGTTTTTTTTACAGGGTTTAACAACAGCGAGGTGAAGATCCGCTCCTCAGACGGCAGAGTGTGGGGCGAGGACGAGTTTCACTTAAACCCCGAGATTTATAAAGATCTCACGGACCGTCTCACGGGTACACACACACACACACACACACACACACACACACACAGAAATGACAGACAGAAATGCATGTACACACAGCATAAGCATTTTATAACCGCTTCGTACTAAATACCGTTTATAATTAATTCACTTTTTAGAGATTAATTCAAATAATTTCTTTTCCTCCTCTCAGAACGAGCGAAACGCAAACCGGCGGAGAAAGAGAAGCAGCAGCATCATCATCATCATCATCAGGAGAGGAAGCCGATCAAACCCGTGAGGAAGATCCACCGATCTGCGTCTGTTCCCGAACCCAAACCAGGTCTGATGAAGATGAAGATTAGACTAGATTAGGATTAGATTAGGATTAGATTAGACTACGATTAAATTAGCAAGACTAATAATACACCAGCAAGATTAGCAGTTAATTAGGATGAGTGTCATCCCGCCATACTGGAATTAGTTCAGAGTTAGATTAGATTAGATTAGATTTTGATTTTTTTATTTGATGAATAAGATGTTTCGGAGCTGTGATGAGAAAAGAATTCTCAGACAGGTGATAAAATGGATAAATAAAAGCATGTTGGGAAATAATAAATATATTAAACCGCAAATCTCATCATCGTCTCCGTCCGCGTCCGTCTCTGTAGCGATCAGCGTGTCGTCATGGCGAGAGGGCCAGAAACTGGTGAAGATGATGCTGGGGCCGTTGCCACGGGAACCTCGTGCTCAGTCGGAGGAGAGAGAGAGACGGACAGGTGAGTACAGGACAGGTGTACATGAACAAAGCTGGATTGTTTTAGATCTGCTTAGGTCTGTATTAAATTATTATTAATATATTATTCATTAGCACACAAGTCATTATATACATTTTAAAATTTTTATATTTATTACTTTTTTTTTTCTTTCTTTTTTTTTTAGGTACAGCATCTCTGTCCAGTTCTGTCCCTCAGCCGGAGTCGAGCCACCGCTCGAGACCGAGCAGCACAGAGAAACCTGCAGTGACTCAGCCCTCCCGAGCAGCAGGGGGCGCCAGAGGCAAAGAACAGCCCCCAACTCGATCCTCCAGGCCACCAGGGGGCAGCAGAGAGCGAGAAGCTGCAGTAACGCAGTCATCCAGGCCACCAGGGGGCGCCGTCGGTCTGTCCTCCAGCCTCGACTTTCTCCCTGCAGACGTTCGCGGCATCTTAGACGACCTGCACCTGGAAGACGGCGCCGGGGCGCACGACGCGGGCCGAGTCGGCAGGAAGAGGGCGGGACGGAGCCCATCGAAACCACGCCCTGAGAGCGCAGAGAGGGCGTTGCCACGGAAACGGCACTACGACGCAGACACGGTGCGGCGCTACATCGCCAAGCAGCAGGAGGAGAGGAAGAGGAAGCAGGCTGAGGAGAGGCGGAGTCAGAGGGAGGAGCAAGAGAGGCGGAGTCAGAGA
>NC_069717.1:1195825-1213325 GCF_027358585.1 Pangasianodon hypophthalmus
GGCTCCGCCCCTGGACCCGCCCACAGCACCACAGGTACAGTCAGTTTATGCGAACGCAGTTAATGATGCACATTTTATCACAGATCAGAATATACCTAGATAGTACATATTAGTGAAAATGTAACCTGCTGTGTGTGTGTGTGTGTGTGTGTGTGTGTTTCAGAGCTGCATTTCGCCCCGGTCGTGCTGCAGCAGCGTCTAAGCGCCGAGCTGAACTTCCTGGACGCGGTGGAGGAGTCGGTGAGACAGCTGAGCGACGTGGAGAGAGTCCGAGCTGTCTCACTCGCTCAGCAGGAGAGCGTCTCACTCGCACAGATCATCAAGGTGTGATCTTAATTGTGCGCGTGTGTGTGTGTGTGTGAGTGTGACCGAACTCTGATCCTTGACCTTTGACCCGTACAGGCTCAGCAGCAGAGGCAGGAGCGAGAGCTGCAGCTGCTGAAGCTGAAAGCGGAACAGGAAGCGCTGGAGACTCAGAGACACGTCCAGGAGAGCCGAGAGAGAGCAGCACAGGTACACACACACACACACACACACACACACACACACACACACACTAGTCACACACACACAGTGATGTTAGACTAATAGTACTTTTATTTTTTTGTTTGTTTATTTGCTCATTTATTTGTGATTTCCTTAACATCAAGATTTCACACTAATGAAATTTGTGTGTATTTGTTAATTATGTCTTAATATTAAGTAATTATTTTAAATACTGAATATATGAATTATTGATAAAATATAACAAAATATTTTTAATTATATTAATTACAAAAATGTAAAAATGTATGAATATAATTTGTAATTAAGGAATAATTTCTGTATTTTAAACTGTATTCGTAAAAAGTACTATTACTACTACCGTTAATAATAAATAGTAATGAAATAAACACAAATAAAGATATTAATAAAATATATTGTAATTTAATTAAAATTTATTATCATTATATTTCTATTATTATTTTTGTATTTTAAATAACTGAAGGGAAATGTGATTGGACAGCACACGCAGCAGGATGTTAAATCTGTGTGTGTTGGTATGAAGGTGTGTATATTGAGTTAAAATCCTGTGTGTGTGTGTGTGTGTGTGTGTGTGTGTGTGTGTGTGTGTGTGTGTGATTCAGGCCCATGCGGAGCTGTGTGTGAACCTGGTTCAGTCCCATCAGAAGGCTCTCATGGAGCTGCAAGAGAGCAGCAGCAAGATGATCCACCAGCACACAGAGACGGCTCAACACCTCCGAGAGGTCGCTCGATACGTCACAATACAACACGATATAATATAATACAACACTTTATATCACAATACAACGCTTTATATCGCAATACAGCGCTTTATATCACAGTACAGTGCTTTATATCACAATATAACGCTTTATATCACAATACAACGCTTTATATCACAATACAACGCTTTATATCGCAATACAACGCTTTATATCACAATATAACGCTTTATATCACAATACAACGCTTTATATCGCAATACAACGCTTTATATCACAATACAACGCTTTATATCACAATACAACGCTTTATATCGCAATACAACGCTTTATATCACAATACGACGCTTTATATCACAATACAACACTTTATATCACAATACAACGCTTTATATCACAATACGACGCTTTATATCACAGTACAGTGCTTTATATCACAATACAACACTTTATATCACAATACAGCGCTTTATATCGCAATACAACACTTTATATCGCAATACAACACTTTATATCACAATACAACACTTTATATCGCAATACAACGCTTTATATCACAATACAACACTTTATATCGCAATACAACGCTTTATATCACAATACAACGCTTTATATCGCAATACAACGCTTTATATCACAATACAACACTTTATATCACAATACAACGCTTTATATCACAATACAACACTTTATATCACAGTACAGCGCTTTATATCACAATACAGCACTTTATATCACAGTACAGTGCTTTATATCACAATACAACGCTTTATATCACAATACAACACTTTATATCACAATACAACACTTTATATCACAATACAGCACTTTATATCACAATACAGCGCTTTATATCACAATACAACACTTTATATCGCAATACAACGCTTTATATCACAATACAACGCTTTATATCGCAATACAACGCTTTATATCACAATACAACACTTTATATCACAATACAACGCTTTATATCACAATACAACACTTTATATCACAGTACAGCGCTTTATATCACAATACAGCACTTTATATCACAGTACAGTGCTTTATATCACAATACAACGCTTTATATCACAATACAACACTTTATATCACAATACAACACTTTATATCACAATACAGCACTTTATATCACAATACAGCGCTTTATATCACAATACAACGCTTTATATCACAATACAACACTTTATATCACAATACAACACTTTATATCACAGTACAGCACTTTATATCACAATACGACGCTTTATATCACAATACGACGCTTTATATCACAATACGACGCTTTATATCACAATACAGTGCTTTATATCACAATACAACACTTTATATCACAATACAATGCTTTATATCGCAATACAGCACTTTATATCACAATACAACACTTTATATCACAATACAGCGCTTTATATCACAATACGACGCTTTATATCACAATACGACGCTTTATATCACAATACAACGCTTTATATCGCAATACAACACTTTATATCGCAATACAGCGCTTTATATCGCAATACAGCGCTTTATATCGCAATACAACACTTTATATCGCAATACAACACTTTATATCGCAATACAACACTTTATATCGCAATACAACGCTTTATATCGCAATACAGCGCTTTATATCGCAATACAACACTTTATATCGCAATTCAACACTTTATATCGCAATACAACACTTTATATCGCAATACAACACTTTATATCACAATACAACACTTTATATCACAATACAGCACTTTATATCACAATACGACGCTTTATATCACAGTACAGTGCTTTATATCACAATACAACGCTTTATATCACAATACAACGCTTTATATCGCAATACAACACTTTATATCGCAATACAGCACTTTATATCACAATACAACGCTTTATATCACAATACAACACTTTATATCGCAATACAACGCTTTATATCGCAATACAGCGCTTTATATCGCAATACAGCGCTTTATATCACAATACAACGCTTTATATCACAATACAGCGCTTTATATCACAATACAACGCTTTATATCGCAATACAACGCTTTATATCGCAATACAGCACTTTATATCGCAATACAGCGCTTTATATCACAATACAACGCTTTATATCACAATACAGCGCTTTATATCACAGTACAACGCTTTATATCACAATACAACGCTTTATATCACAATACAGCGCTTTATATCACAGTACAACGCTTTATATCACAATACAACGCTTTATATCACAGTACAGCACTTTATATCGCAATACAGCACTTTATATCGCAATACAGCACTTTATATCACAATACAACGCTTTATATCACAATACAACGCTTTATATCACAATACAGCACTTTATATCACAATATACTGTGAGATTTTTCTTTAGAATTGTGATATCGTAGCTTGTGATAAACTGTTATCACCTAAAGTTTGCGTGTGTGTGTGTGTGTGTGTGTGTGTGTGTGTGTTATAGATGACGGAGATGACTCGTTCTCAGATGCTCACCGTTCCGTCTGTCACACCTGTAAGGCAGCAACACCCACAAACCGACAGGTAACCGATCAGAAATAGCTTTCTCCTCTAGTTTATGTGTGAATTACTTCATACTAGTGACGTCACAACGTTCGTTCGTTCATTCATATTGGTGAAGTACTTTACACTGTACTTGAGTACATTCTGAATGTGTGTGTGTGTGTGTGTGTGTGTGTGTATATATCTCACCTTGGTGTGTGTGTGTGTGTGTGTGTGTGTGTCAGTGCCAGTAGTAGGAGTGAAGTCTCGGCAGAGAAAACGCCAACAGCAGACACTCCGCAGAGCAGCCTGACCGAGTCTGAGTCTTTCAGGATACACACTGTCAGGTAACACACACACACACACACACACACACACACACACACACACACACCCCAGACGTCCCAGTTTCAGCACCAGCACCAGAAACTCGACCCATGTCCAGCCCAGAGAGCAGCTAATATCTTTTGTACACTTTTCTGTCCATGAGCTTCAGGATCTTCAAGGCTGCAATCTGATTGGCTGTTTGCACTTCCTTGTTTTAGACAGGGGTTCAAACTTTTGAATACCCCGACACCATGGATATTCAACGATTGGTTGTACAAGATGATTGGTTGTTCCATTCAAACAGCGTTTATTAGAAGCAGGAAGTATTGTGGGCGGAGCTTGTGCCACTGATCTTCACAGATTGGTCACAAAATGGCTGACATTTAAATCCTCTGTCTGTCTGTCTGTCAGCAGTGCGAGACAGGGCGACGGAGGAAGCGTGGACCGGAGCAGCTCGGTGGAAGAGGAAGCGAACACCGCCGCCGACGACTCTCTCCAAACCGACAGAGGTGAGAGGTCAAAGGTCACGCCTTACGGTCCTCACGGAAACTAGTGAGGCAGCCCGGCGTGAGAGTTAGACTTTAGGGTTGTTGTTGTTATTAGGCTCTAGGATCACTTCCTGTCATCTCTCGCTCTCCCGTCCAATCAGCAGACAGCGTCTCAATCAGTTACTCTTTGAAGTTTGATGAGTCTGTGACGGAGGACGAGTTGGAGAAGTCGTTCCGCTCCGTGCTTCCGTCCGAGTCTCACTGGAGAGGATCCGTGGAGAGGAAACGGCAATCGGATGAGGAACCCCACCCTGAAAAATCGTCTAACAAGGTGACCACACACACACACACACACACACTGCATCATAATATACTGTAAAATATATATATAAAATATCACTGACCTGTGTTTCTCTCCGTCCGTCTGTCGCGCGTCCAGCAGGACGGCGGTGTCCCGGTGTTCTCGGCGGATCAGTACAGTTTCTCCGAGTTCACCATGGCGATGGTGAAGCAGTGCATGCAGGAAGAGGAAGTTCGCTCTCGGCATCAGAGCTCCCTCCTGCGCCTCCGACACCGAGCACTGAAGGAAAAAACCCGCGCTGAGCTCGAATGGCTCGAGCTCCAAAAGAGGCAGGAAACTCCACCCACATTCCCCAAAGCCCCGCCCACATTCACTATCAAAGTTTAGTAACCTCGTGCATTGTTTGCGTAATTTACTTCACTAATACGCATGATAATCACTGCACAGTTATAGCTCCACCCACTTTCCTTAAACTCCACCCAGATTTAGAGAATTTACTTTGTATAAAATGTTAAAAGATTAAGCTAACTACTCACCTGGTTAATATAACCGCAGTGATGTGATTAGGTAGTTGGCTAGCCTAGCTAAAGGTTCTAAATTATTTTGCGTAACTAACCCATCTCCACCCCCTTTACTGTAGCTCCGCCCACACCACTCACTTCTATAGTCCTGTTTTTGGTGACGATTAACTGCGTTCAGTTTCTCGCACATCCTCAGTCGCTCACGTGATCCACGGCGCCACTCTCCCGTAATTCCTCAACAGTGTGTTATATTTTGCGATGCCGTGTGAAGATGGTGATGTGCATTCCGCTCTGTGTCTCACTTCCTGTCTGTCTCTCGCCAGGCGTCTGCGTGATAAAGGGGAAGATGATAAAATGCCTCCGATTCGCAAGAAACAGCGAGGCCTGCTGCTCAAACTACAGCAGGAGCAGGTAAACAACACAACATCCTGTTACGACAACACGCAGTCACACCTGTAACGCTGGTGCGCTCAGTTACACCTGTACCACTGTTTCACTCAGTCACACCTGCGACGCTGTTTCACTCAGTTACACCTGCGACGCTGTTTCACTCAGTTACACCTGTAACACTGTTTCACTCAGTCACACCTGCGACGCTGTTTCACTCAGTCACACCTGCGACGCTGTTTCACTCAGTTACACCTGTAACACTGTTTCACTCAGTCACACCTGCGACGCTGTTTCACTCAGTTACACCTGTAACACTGGTACATTCATTGTTGCACCTGCGACACTGTTTCGCGAAGTTACACCTGAGACACTGTTTCGCTCGGTCACACCTGTGACACTGTTACATTCACTGTTACACCTACGACACTGTTTTGCTCAGTTACACCTACGACACTGTTTTGCTCAGTTACACCTGCGACACTGTTTTGCTCAGTTACACCTGCGACACTGTTTTGCTCAGTTACACCTGTAACACTGTTTTGCTCAGTTACACCTGCGACACTGTTTTGCTCAGTTACACCTGCGACACTGTTTTGCTCAGTTACACCTGCGACACTGTTTTGCTCAGTTACACCTGCGACACTGTTTTGCTCAGTTACACCTGTAACACTGTTTTGCTCAGTTACACCTGCGACACTCGGCACACTCGCAGTTACACATTTGCTTTTCCACCTAAAGCATTTGCTGTTACAGGAAGCAGGAAGTGACATCTGCGTGTGTGTGCGTGCGTGCGTGCGTGCGTGTGTGTGTGTGTGTGTGTGTGTGTGTGTGTGTGTGTGTGTAGGCGGAGATCAGGAGGCTGCAGGAGGTGAACCGGGCGGCACGGAGGGAGAGGAAACTGTTGCTGAAACAGCAAGAGGAGATCGAGAGGATCCAACACACAACACTGAAACTGAGGGAGAAACTCAGGAACGCTGAAGATACAAACCAGGTCTCACACTACACAATTCACTACACAATTCACTACACAATTCACTACACACTACACTACACACTACACAATTCACTACACACTACACTACACACTACACAATTCACTACACACTACACTACACACTACACTACACAATTCACTACACACTACACTACACAATTCACTACACACTACACAGTACACACTACACTACACACTGTACACTTTACTACACACTACACTACACACTGTACAGTTCACTACACACTACACACTTCACTGCACAATTCACTGCACAATTCACTACACACTACACAATTCACTACACAATTCACTACATACTACACTACACAATTCACTACACACTACACTACACAATTCACTACACTACACACTACACAATTCTCTACACACTACACTACACAATTCACTACACTACACACTACACAATTCTCTACACACTACACTACACAATTCACTACACTACACACTAAACTACACACTGTACAGTTCACTACACACTACACAATTCACTACACAGTACACACTACACTACACAATTCACTACACACTGTACAGTACATTACACACTTCACTACACATTGTACAATTCACTACACACTTCTACACACTGTACGCTTCACTACACAGTACACACTACACAATTCTCTACACACTACACTACACAATTCACTACACTACACACTAAACTACACACTGTACAGTTCTCTACACACTACACTACACAGTACACACTACACTACACACTTCACTACACACTGTACAGTTGACTACACACTATACACGTCTCTACACAATTCACTACACACTGTACACTTCACTACACACTTCACTACACACTGTACAGTTCACTACACACTTCACTACACACTGTACACTTCACTACACACTACACAGTACACACTACACAATTCACTACACACTACACAGTACACACTACACAATTCACTACACACTACACAGTACACACTACACTACACAATTCACTACACACTGTACAGTTGACTACACACTACACACGTCTCTACACAATTCACTACACACTGTACAGTTGACTACACACTTCACTACACACTGTACAGTTCACTACACACTACACACGTCTCTACACAATTCACTACACACTGTACACTTCACTACACACTTCACTACACACTGTACAGTTCACTACACACTACACACTTCACTACACACTGTACAGTTCACTACACACTGCACTACACACTTCACTACACACTTCTCCACACACTACACACTTCACTACACACTGCACTACACACTTCACTACACACTTCTCCACACACTACACACTTCTAAGGCTGTTCTCTTGCTTTGTCAGAGTGAAGTGTGTTAGGTAACTGTTGGATGAAGGATCAACTGATAACCGTGTCACTGATACACACTTTAGAGACGAGTGTGTGTTAAAAACACGAATACGATCCTGTTTCCTACGTACTGAACTAATGAGTTAAAGTCTGCTCATCCATACACACATGAAGAATGATTACACTCATAAAATCCCACAATGCACTGCAATATGATAGTCTCTTCTCCCAATACATCTATAAACCGAATGTGTAGAAGAATTAATTTCACTGTTTAACTCGTCTGTGCTCTCAGAGGTCACCTGTGTCAGGTGTGAGCGAGGATTTGGCCCCTCCCACTGAGCTGGACGTGGAGTTTCGTAGCCCCTCCCCTTTATCTGTGTCAGGAAGTGAGACCAGCAGCATAATGAAGAAACTGAAGAAGATGAGCTATCACACAGATGAGAGGTAACACACACACACACACACACACACACACACACAATTCATTCTCTCTGTTCTTTAGTCCAATGAGAGCGCAGAGATCACACTCGGGTCCGAGAGCGTCTGAGCGATATTGGTCTCGTTCCGCTTCTGAGTGAACTCTCATGAGAAAAGGATTTGACTCGGAATCGATTCTGAATCAACTCGCTTGCAGGAAGTAAATCTGAACATTTTCCATCTCTGTATTTCTGAGAAATGAATGAAAAAGTTTTGCAAAAACATTTTCCGCTCTGCACACACCTCGAATTTTTTGTTTGTTTGTTTTTTTCATTTATTTAATTATGTACAATGTGAATAGCGATCAAATCAAAAACGAATCAAAAGAATCAATTTGGTACTGATTCAGAGTCAACAAACAGACTAAGAGGTACGAAAGCGTCTTTAGTGTTTCTTTCATTTAACGGGGGTTCTTGGTGTGTGTGTGTGTGTGTGTGTTGATGCTCTCTCTATTTATTCTATATTTCACTTAAACCTTCTGCACACTTTAATCTTTGTTTTATTTATATTGATTGAGGTGGAAGTTCTTTCGTTAAAGGAAGTGATGCTCTTTCTCTCTCTCTCTCTCTCTCTCTCTGTCTCTCTGTCTCTCTTCCATTCATCACTTCCTCCTCTATTTTTATTTTTTTGCCTTTGTGTGTGTTGTGTTGTGTGTTTTTAGCAGCGGCTCTCCCCTGCAGTGTCTCTTCTCCATGTTTAGTGCCCTGCACTGGGCGTCTCTGCGTATGTGTCTCCCTAAACTCCACCCTCACTTCCTCGTTATCTACAGTCAGTTGGTCAGGTACAGTACAGCACTCTGCTACGGAGCATGCTGTGTGTACAGGGCAAAAAAAAAATTTAAAAAAAAATACAATAATAATAACAGGCAGGGTGTGTGTGCATGTGTGTGTGTGTGTGTGTGTGTGTGTGTGGATTTAGAGGTACTTAAAGCACGTGGGAGTTGAGGCGTCATTATTAAAATCAAGATAAAGTGAATAAAAATGTTCCAAATGGAGTTCCATCATGGATTCATGATGAAGATGATGAGGAAGATGATGATGAGGATGAGGAACATTTTCTGCGTAACTCTGCTGATGAAGATTATACATGGTTTGGCGTGTGTGTGTGTGTGTTTGTGTGTGTGTTTGGTCTCTTTGCTTTGCTTAGGATTATTAATTATCACTTCTTTACCATTGTTTTCTTTCTGTCTTTCTCTGTCTGTCTCTCTCTCTCTCTCTGTCTGTGTCTCATGTCTCTCTGTATGTCTCTCTGTAACATCTCTCTCTCTGTTTGTCTCTCTCAGATTTCTAACTCAGCGTGAGCTGCGATTGGTGCACTGGCGTCAGCAGGTGGAGGCGGAGCTGAGGCGTACGGATGGGGCGGAGCCTCAGCGGAAGGGGCGGGCCCTCTCAGACCGACACACGCAGCAGAAACACAGCACAGACGAGCTGCAGAGCGACAGACAGGAGGAGAGGAAGACAGGACGAGGTGAGCGACACGGAGAGGGAGGGAGAAACAAAGAAAGGAGGAGATTATATATAGAGGGAGACAGGCACTGATGGATGGAGAGACAGAGAGAGAGAGAGAGAGAGAGAGAGAGAGAGAGACAGGCACTGAGATGGAGAGAGACAGGGAGATGGAAAAGCATACATGGAGGGAGACAGACCCTCTGACAGACTGGTAGAGGAGGGGAGAGAGAGAGAGAGACAGGCACTGATGGATGGAGAGACAGACAGGTAGAGGGAGAGAGAGAGAGAGACAGACACTGATGGATGGAGAGACAGACAGGTAGAGGGAGAGAGAGAGGGAGACAGACACTGATGGATGGAGAGACAGACAGGTAGAGGAGGAGAGAGAGAGGGAGACAGGCACTGATGGATGGAGAGACAGACAGGTAGAGGGAGAGAGAGAGAGAGACAGACACTGTGATGGAGAGATGGACTGGTAGTGGAGGAGAGACAGCGAGAGAGGGAGACACACTGATGGATGGAGAGACAGACAGGTAGAGGAGGAGAGACAGCGAGAGAGGGAGACACACTGATGGATGGAGAGACAGACAGGTAGAGGAGGAGAGAGCGGGAGACAGACACTGATGGATGGAGAGACAGGGAGGGAGGGAGACAGACACTGATGGATGGAGAGACAGACAGGTAGAGGGAGAGAGAGAGAGAGACAGACACTGTGATGGAGAGATGGACTGGTAGTGGAGGAGAGACAGAGAGAGAGGGAGACAGGCACTGATGGGTGGAGAGACAGGGACTGATGGATGGAGAGACAGACAGGTAGAGGGAGAGACTGAGAGAGAGACAGGCACTGAGATGGAGAGAGGGAGAGGTACAGAGAGACAGACAGGTAGAGGGAGAGACTGAGAGAGAGACAGGCACTGAGATGGAGAGAGGGAGAGGTACAGAGAGACAGACAGGTAGAGGGAGAGAGAGGGAGACAGACACTGTGATGGAGAGAGGAACAGTATGAGTTGTAGAGACAGACAGGCAGAGAAAGACATTTTGAGTGTGTAGTTCTGGCTCAGTTTCTGACAGACAGGTACCTCACTTGGTAGTGTGCCAGAATAGTGCACTTCCTGTTAGGATTTTTGTTACCATGACAGCAGAAAGCACTCCCCTGTCTGGGCTGTATCCCAAACGGAGAAGTTAAATAATAAATTCTGTGTCTGTGTTAGTGCACTAATTTACCTTTTTTATTATTATTTATTTATACATGTCCAGAAGTGTGCAGTGAGGGCGACTCGTCTCCGGCTCTGTCCGTCTCCAGCATACACACAGTGCAGGAGTGTGAGAACACACACAGTCATGAGGTGAGACACACACACACACACACACACACACACACACACACTGCACTGTTTATATAGTCTGTAATGACAGATGCAGATGCACCAAGGACTTTGTGAACAACATCATTCACACTGATGTTAAGTGTGTGTGTGTGTGTGTGTGTGTGTGTGTGTGTTACAGTCTCCCCTGGTTCATGCGAGTTCCAGCAGTAAAGTGACATCACACAGCAGCTCCAGGAAGCGAGACCTCCCTTCATCAGCTCCTACATCGGGTCAGACACACACACACACACACACACACACACACACACACACACACACTAGCTGTAAAACACTGCATCCAGCACCAGAAAGCCGAGTTTGTTCATTAATCTCGCTCTCTTGCCCTCTATAGAGGCGGCTTCGGATCAGAGCGACATCGAGGGGCGTGTCCTGGCTCTGAGGGCGGAGCTTCGACGGCGTAAAGCTGAAGTGCAGCGTCTGAAGAAGGAGCAGAGACTGAGAAACAAAGAGCGGCTGAAAGCTCAAGAGGCCAGTCTGCTCAAACAGCTGGAGGTGTGAACACACACACACACACACACACACAGCTGTAATTTTATATCTGTGTGATCGTATAACACTAAACCTGCCACTCTTCTCCGTTCCCGCAGTCCTACAACGACTTCATTCAGAAGACCAAAGCCGAGCTGAGTAAAGCAGACAGCGTCACTTCGGCTAAACCCCAGATCAAAACTCCAACGTCAGGCTCGCACAAGTCCAGAACCAAAACCTCCACCCCGGACAGGTCAGACGCCATTTTAGTGCTGCTTTCCTTTTCCGTCTCAATCCTGTCCGTGATCTGAATCGTGCTTCCCTTCTTCTTCTTCTTCTTCTTCTTCATCTTCTTCATCTTCTTCTTCCTCCTCCTCCTCCTTACAGGTCTGAAACGGAGAAGAGTTTCACAGGACAGAGTCACGAATCCGAATCGGAGAAATCCGACAGGATACACACGGAGTCTCCAGCGCTGAGTGGTGCGTAAAGAGCAACACTGTGAAAGTCTCAATTCTATGCAAATTAGGTATAAGATTGTAAAGAAGCGACAAATTCAAAGGATCGCAAATGAATGACATCATTTAAAATGCACCAGCCAATCACACACAGCATCACTTCACGTCGGTTGCCATAGTAACATAGTATATAGTATTATTTAGTACAGAAGAAATGCAGTTTAGGAAGAAACCATGTTTGCATCCACATTCATCACTTCCTCATTTACATCATGGTCAATGACGTGCGTCTCACACGACAGGAAACGCTTTTCTGTAGCACTTAGGTGTGTGTTTTCACATAAACAAAAAATACGCGAACACACACACACACACTCTTGTTGCGTTGTACGATGTGAACTCGCTCTTTCTTCCTCAGATGAAGATCCTCCCACTGTGACTCCGACCCCGGTGTTGGGAAGCCCTAATCATCTGAGTCCACCTGAACCCCAACACGATGAAGACACCCGACCCGAAAGCGCCGCCAGGCTAGAGACAGAAGCCTCGTCCAATCAGAGCATAGACTCCAGCCCGAGGTCGGAGGTCATCGAGGAGCTGGAATCTCAGAGGACAAATTTGTCCCAGTCGGAACACTCGTATCCGGTGCTTGATCTGAAAATCCAGGACTCTAAAGAGGATTTCTCCAAGAATGAAACGGAAATTGCTCTTGCTGTAAAAGTCAGCCATGAAGAAGAAGAAGAAGAGTTTGTGAACAATTCTGAAGATGTTAAATCCAGTTCCTCACTCTTAACTAAACCAGAACCAGAAGAACCCAAACCTCCAGAGATTCCTTCATCTATAGACGTCTCTTACACTCCAGACGTTTCCCAGAGAAAGGAAGACTCAGAGTACAAACCCACCGCGTCACCATCAGTCGACTGCTACAACGATGATTTCAAGTCAGCGGTTCCGGAGGAAAATCAGCCTCACTCGCCTTCTTCTGAAGATCCAGAAGAGGAATCCTACAGATTCTCCTTCAGCAGCAGTGAGGAGGAGATAGAGGAGGAGATTAGCGTCAAATCAGGGAATACTAGCGGTACCTTCGACCAGGAAAAACCTTTGGATCTCGATTTCCTGGGAAAGCAGACAAAAGAAAGCCCTGATGATGATGTTCCCAGCCCTCCAAAGTCTCCAAAGGATGAGATGCCTGATTACGTCATTGGAGACCGGGTTCTGGTGAGCAACGTTCAGCCAGGAACTCTGAGATTCAAGGGACAAACGAGCTTTGCTAACGGATTCTGGGCTGGAGTGGAACTGGACGTATCTGAAGGAAGCAACAACGGCACTTACGATAGCGTCGTTTACTTCCAGTGCAAAGAGAAACACGGAATATTCGCTCCTCCTGAAAAGATCTCTCGTCTACTCGAGACGTTTGAAGGCCGTACCAGAACCTCAGAGGAGGAAGATTCCTCGTTTGATGATCGGTCGAATGAAATGGACAAGACAAACAAGTCTGAAAGCACGCTTCAGAATAAAAAAGCAGATCCGGATCCACCTTCTGAGACAAGAGAACCATCTGAGAAACATTTCGATCTTGAATCGAAGCCTTCTTCTGTTTCAGAAGATTTGAAGATTGACCCTGCTGCTGTTGATGGCGAGATCTTCAAGGACCTTAATGGAGAAAATCATCCTGTGTCACTTGAGAGATTCGGAGACGTCGTGCTGGAATTGAAAGATGTCTCAAAAGTCGAGGAAGTTCAGGAAGATCAAACGCCAGACATTCTGGACCTGCTGACCCGTGCTGAGACATCCACGCCGACTGAGGACCTTCAGAAATCTTTAGACGTCCCTCCTGAGAAGACGAGCGAGGACCGCGTGGATGGATCAGTCGTGACGGCGAGCAAATCCCTCACGACTCTGGCCGATACACTCATGGAACGCTTCATGAATGATGCCCTGGAACAATTTCAGCAGATCAAGAAAGCAAAGGAGGAGAAAATCTCAGCTGCCAATCAGCTCGTCTTTCTTGATGAGGATGAAGAACCCAGTGGGAACAACGTGTCCCAGCTCAGAACTTCATCCAGCAGCAAGATCAACAAGGAAAGCTTCCATAGCTTCTTCGACAAGGACCAAGAAGAAGTATCTTCTCCTGAGCTTTGCAACCGATCGGTGGGTATTTATTTATTTTTAAATAAGGAATGCACCGATACTGATATCAGATCTCTGAGTACTGGCTCAAACCAGATACTGATCCGATACTGAGGTCTTTTCAGTTGCCATGCCAACCGTTTGCGAGGTTCTGTTGCTAAACTATGCCAAGTTCTGGGGAAATGTCACATGGTACACGTTTAAAGGATGAAATAAAATCAGCGAATAGACGATGCCGGAGTCTAGCAGTGGAGTCTGGGTGGGCGGGGCATCCTCTGTCTCGCCTGTCAATCACAGTGACACTAGCCAATCACGGGCGTTTGTGAGTTTATGTATGCGGAAGAGGGCAGATAGCACATAGTTGGAAGAGATGCAGTCGGCTGGCTTCACGTGACTAGCAGATACTCAGTATTGAATCAGTACGTTCTTTATTTTTACTAAATTATTATTACAAATCTCAGACCGATGTTTATAAATTTACAAATTAGAATTTTTTTGTATTAAAAATAAATAGCTAGAATTCGCATCTAGCTAGTGTTCTAACTATAACGGTAGAAATAATTAACTATTGCTAAATCTTTAAAATGACTGAAAGTTGTTTATTTTTAACATCAATGATTGATTTACTTGTTAAACAGATCTCGGGTTAAAGTTCAGCTGGAAGTTTTGTTTACCTTTAATTGATTTTTCTCGTCTTATCTTAGTTGCTAAAGGAAACTACAAGTGCCAGTGTTTGACTTTCATACATTTAAATATCATTTTCTGAACCAGTGCCTGGATATTCGTTCTGAGAAACCATCTTTAAAACAACAAAAATGATTATCATTCCGTTTCATAATTAACCATGATTTTTTTAAAAGTGTGTTTATTACTGCAGTTGAGAATAGATCCAGTAGATGGCGTTAGCGCACGCGAGCCGAGAATAGCTAGGCATGTGAAATAGCAAGGAGTTTTTTTGTAGCTAATTTTTTAATCTTTTAAAGCCAATTACACACAAATCTGAACGAAAATAATAATTCAAGACACTTCGTCTGACAGATGATTAAAATAAGAACATATCAACAATCACGTTGTTTGTTTTCGTTTAATCTGAGGAACGTTAAAAACTGATATTATTATAATAATAATAATAATAATAATATGATACACGCTTGGTTTTATTTGGTGTAAAATGTTTTATATGACGTATTTTGGCATTAGATTAACCCGAACATCGACACGCTCGTGTCTGGCGTCATCTTTGATCCGTAGTTATTAAGTAGCTCGTGATTTTAGTCACATGACTGTGAAGTTGTCAGTGATTGGATGAATCTGAAATGACTCGCCGTTTGAACTATAAGTGCGCTAGATACAGTGGAGAAACCTTTTTTTCTATTATCGTATATAATCGTCAGTGAAGAAACAGTTGTCCTGCACCTTCTTATTTATTTAAACATAAATATAACGATTTTTTAAAGTTATACTCAGGATAAAGATTAGGCATTTACTGTGATCTGTAAATTTAATTTAGATTAAAATCAGCACATGACTAAACTAGTGGCTGTGTGACAGAATATTCGAGCCTGAGGACCGAAGTTCATCGTGAAGTAAACAGTTTTATCAGCGTTTCCCTTTTTGTAAACCTTCCACAAGCCTAAGATTAGGAGAGGAGACTATAGCAGAGGCTTCTCTTTGGATTTTAACACTATTATTATTATTTTAAAATTTGTTTAAATACACAATCAGTAACAGAATTTATTTCTTTATATTAAGACGGTAGATTTGTTATTACGCCTGGAGCTATTTATAGTAATATTACTCATATTTACTGGCACATAAAGTAATGTGGATAAAGTGAGTCTGACTGCATTAAAATATTTTATGTGGATAAAATAAGTCCATAATAATATTAACATTATAGTATTAGTGTTAGTAATAATAATAATCAGTTAACTTTTTCTCTATATATATTTTTAAAAAATTAATAAATTGTATGTCTTCCTATTTATTATTATTTTTTATCTTATTATCAGTTATTATTATTTTTTATTTTATTGTTCTCTTACTAACATCATTGTTATTATTATTTTCTGTTACATTTTTTTTTCGTCCTACACCCTGGAGGAGAATTATTTTATTATATTTTTTATTAACTATATTTTAATAATATTTTAATATTTATTATAATTACATCAATTTCTTTGATTCCTTTATATGGATTTATTTTTTATTTTTTATTTCTGTAACTTTAATGCTCGGCTCTGAGCTGTATTTCCATGCTAGGAGAGTAAAGTGATGATAAATAATTGAGTGGTGAGTTATTATTTTTGTTCAGGAGAGCCCGGTGTTGGGTCAGGAGGAGCTGGTCCAGCGCTTAGCGGAGCTGAAGCTGAACCCCGACTTCCTGCACGTGCTCGGAGACGAGCAGGACTGGTTCGACGAGGACTTCGGCCTCAGCTCGCGCAAACACGCTCAGCACAAGAACAAACTCAGGCAGGAAGAGCTCTCCTCCACGTCTGCAGCTAAACTCCCGCACGTCAGGCAGCAGGAGGAGGCGGCGGCGGGCGGCGGCGGCGGCCATGTTGGTCCCTCACAAAGCAGCCGAGGTGGAGAAGCTGGTGAGCGCCGCCCTGCTGGAGATCTGGAGGAGCTGCGGGATGGAGCGCGGTAATCAGAGTCTGACGGCGGTGCCCAAACCTCAGGCATCAGAAACACTGCTGGGGGATAAGAACAGCGAGGAGTGTGTGCGCAGCTACAAACAGGTCAGAGCAGCGAGACGCTTATAACGCGAATCGATCTGGAGCACAACCAAAAGCCTCGTGATGTTCAGATACTATTTATATATCAGTGATTCTAATGCAGAAATAATAACACATTCCTCCATTTTGTGTGTGTGTGGGGTGTGTGTGTGTGTGTGTGTGTGTGGGGTGTGTGTGTGTGTGTGTGTGTGTGTGGTGTAGGCGGTGTTTGACCTGGCGTGGGAGCTCATGCAGGAAATCTACGCCGAAGATCCCAACACCAATCGCCCGCTGTGGATCAAACCTCGCCGTGTTAATTCACCCTACACCCACAGAA